>NC_046660.1:29494211-29514359 GCF_010883055.1 Belonocnema kinseyi
ATAAAATATAATTAAAATACTAAGTACACCTGATATTAAAATTTTTTAAATAATTTGGATTCTTATAATTTTGATTCAATTTTTTGATACAATAAGATGGAAAAGAATTTTCTTGAAAAAAAATTCTTACGTTTTTCACCTTTATTTATTGCTAATACTGATCTGAAATCAAAAGTAAATAAAGGAAGGAAAATTATAGAAAATCCTTTATAGCAAGCACGGTTTAATTGAACTAATAACCTGATTTGCTTAACATTAGTTATTCTGTATGTTTACTCATGAAATTGATATTAATATTTATAATTTTTTTTGAAGTAGATTCACTTTATGCAAATAATAATATTTAACAAAGCATTTATTTTAATTAAAAATACTAGAAGAATTTAAAATGCCATACGAACTTTTTAAATTTAGAATTTAGTCTTTCAATACTTACTTTGAAATTTAAGTACTATTTTGCAAGGAGTTCTGATGTCAGTTTTTTTAATTTTCTTTTTGTAAAATCGTTTAAAAATATACTGCAAATGAAGTTACGGAATGTTCTTTTATTTCCTGTTCACTCACGTCTTACAAAAAGAAAAGTTTTGAACAAAGAGTCTTTTATATAACGCATTGAGGCGTGAATTTCCTCGACGTAATTTTTTACAATCCACTATTTATTCATAAAATATAAGTCCGGATAAAATTTTAATTTGTTCATCTCTCTCATTTTATAATTGAACACATTTATCTTAATTATTATAATTCTGAAATAATTCTTCATTTAACGGCAATTTCTAAAAGGAAATTCAATAATAATTTATAATTTAATATTTAGCAAGCTAAAATATATATTGCGAGCGGAAAATTATGATTCTACTATGATCCTTTACTGGCATTTAGGATGCGTGACATTGATTTATCTGATAATATTCCGATAATCAATTTTCAAAAGTTCATTCCTACGAAACACAATTAAGATTGTTTATAAATAATTTTATATTTCTTTAAATTTATATTTTTCTTATTGCTAATTTTGTTGTTGTTCACAATTCCGTTTTTAAACCTAGAGTTCTCACTAGGATCAGTAAACATTTTTAATGAGACACTTGCGAACAATTGGAAACGAGCTTTTACTGCCGCCTTTCCAAGCAATCGATGCCTATTAAAATGAAAATTGTTCAGAACCTTCAGCCCACGGGTTAAGGCAATTGTTACAGATTTGAAATTTGATTTAATATTCAATTAAATTTTTAATTATTGCAAGCTTTGCGTTTTCCTCAAATTTCTTAGATATTGTATATTATCATTATCTATTAATGAGCTTCCAAGCTTTTCATTTTTTATGATTTTTTAAGCTTTTTCCATAAACAGCGTTACCGATTTGAGGAGTTGAGGACGTTAAAAAACTTATTCTTCTTCTCAATTGCCTTGCTTGAATTATATTGTGCAAATTTTATTATTTTGTTGAAAATTTCATTATTTTGTCGAAATTGTTAGTTCTTTGTTAAAAAATTAATTTTTTGTGTTGAGAATTTTACTACTTTGTAGTAAATCGTTTTATTTTGTTGAAAGTTCAACTATTTTGTAAAAACAGTTATCTTTTTTGTAAAAAATTCATCTATTTGTTTAAAAATTACTTCGTTGAAAATACATTATTTTTGTTAATAGTGTATCTCCTTAGTTGAAAATTTTACTTTGCATTTTTTGAAAATTAAGCTACTGGGTTTAAAAAAATATCTTTTGGGTTAAACTCGTTTGTTGAAAATCCATTTTTTAATAACTTATTTTTTTTAATTTACCTATTTTATTTAAAAGTGTAACTATTTTGTGAACAATTAACAAATTTTTCAATAACAGTGTAAATAATCCATTTATGTTTGATAAATAATATTTTTATTTAAAATGGATCTTTTCTAGTTAAAAATGCATGCTGCTTGTTAAAAATTCGTATTTTTTAAGTCAAACCCCAATTTTTTTGTTTAAAAATGGACTCTTTTTAGATTTTTGTTAACAACTCAAATTTTTTGTTTGAACTTAAGATGCTACAATATTGTTAAAATTAATGTATTCTTTCTTTTTGGTGGAACATTAATAATCTTGCTGAAAAATTGAGCTTTTTAGTTAAAATTTAACTAATTGATGTAAATTTAAACTAGTTTTTTAAAAATTCTGATTTTTT
This sequence comes from Belonocnema kinseyi, assembly GCF_010883055.1. Taxonomy (NCBI): domain Eukaryota; kingdom Metazoa; phylum Arthropoda; class Insecta; order Hymenoptera; family Cynipidae; genus Belonocnema; species Belonocnema kinseyi. The sequence continues at coordinate 29,496,373 of NC_046660.1, forward strand.
TTTAAATTTTGTCTTTGTTTGAAAATTTACCTATTCCACTTTCGTTCAATTAATTTCTGGGTTACAAAATCATCTTTTGTGTTGAACTTATTTGCTAAAAATTAATTTTTTTATGATTCCTAATCTTATTTTAAAATTTATCTGTTTTGTTAAAAACTGTAACTGTTTTGTTAAACATCCTTTTTTCAGTTGTGAATTAATCATGTTTAACTAATAATAGAACTTAAAAAATTTTGTAAAAAATTCATGTTTTTCATTGAAAATTGATCTTTTATAGTTAAAAATCCATGAATTTTGTAAAAAATTAGTTTTTTTTGGTCAAAAAATGAATCTTTATGATTCAAGTGTATGCTTAAGAGTTTAAAATTAGTATAAATTTAAACTATTTGGTAGTATATCCACTGTTTTTCAGCTAATATTTTCGGTTTAAATATTTACAATTCTGTTGAAATTTTTTTTTGGGTCTAATAATTTTTAAGATGTAAAATTAATATTTTTGGTTGAAATTCTATAATTTTTATTTGAAAATTTAACTATTTGGTTGAAAGATAAACTAGTTTGTTAAAAATGTAGGTTTTTTTAAATAATATACCTCTTTCTTCCGCAATTTAACTGCTCCGTTTTTAGAAAATAAGTTTCCGGGTTTGAAAAATCATTAGTTTGTTTGAATAGTTTTTTTAAAATGTCTTTGCTTTTAATTAAAAATTTTAGATGAAAATTATTCTCCTTTGCTGAAACCATACTGTTTTATCTAAGGTTACTTTTTTATTTGTTCATAATTCATTTTTGAAACTAACAACGCAATATGAAAATTTCATTTTTTGTTAAAAACAGGCATTTTTTATTGAAAACAGATCTTTTATAGTTTGAAATTAGGGTATTTTCTTCGAAATTTGTCTCTCAGGGTCAAAAATTAATCTTTCCGTTTTGAAAATTTATCCTTTTTTGTGAAAAACCCAAATGGTTGTTTTTAAATTAATATAGTTTGGTTGAGTATTCAAGAATTGGGTAAAAATTAAACGTTTTAGTTGAAAATTAACTTTGATGTAAAAGAATTTGTATTTCAAGTGTAAATTTAATTATTGTGTTGAAAAACCAACAATATTTATTAAAACTTAACTTTTTCGTATGAAATTAACTTTTAAGTTAAAAATCATATTTTTTGGTTAAAAATTCAATCGTTCCATACAAAATTCATCATTTGGCTCTAAAATTAAATAATCTTGCTGAAAAATTAATATATTTTGTTTAAAATTCATCTTTTATGGTAAAATATTAGTCTTCTTGCTGGAAACTTTTTTTTTAGTTGAAGATTCAAGTACTTGTCTAAAAATTAAAATGTTTCGTTAAAAATTCATATCTTTTAAGAATTACCTCTTTCGTTAAAAATTTAACTTTTCGGTTGAAAAATATATTTTTCTCGTTACAAATTCATAGTTTGACCTACAATTTTTACTATTCTATTTTTGGTTAAAAATTTATTCTTTCAAGTAAAACATTTAACAATTTAGTAGAAAACTTGCAAATTTGTTATAAATTCGTCTTGGGCTAGAAAGTTAATCTAATAACCTATTTTCGTGAAAAGTCCCCACTTTCTCCAAAGTTTTGATAGAATTGTCAACGTTGGTTAGGGGGAGGGGGGGGGGCTAAATAGCCTCAAATTCGTAACTTAGTTTATGGAGGACTCCTTAATGAAAATCCTTTTTTTAGCTTCTGAAAAGCATTCAGGGACTCAGTTTAACTTTCGATATACAAACTTGACAATTTATAAAATTGCAATCAAAGGGAAGGCATTTGAACACTATAAAAGTGTGTGATTCGGAACCTGACAATTATAATGGCTCAGAGTAATAGCTTGTTAAAAGTGACACGTGATACATGACCCTGTTGCTCCGACTAACAAGTAATACTATATGCATTTTTTTATATTTTTTATAAGTTCTATTCAACTCAGAAAAAAAATTCAAAGCAAATTTCTTCGAATAAAAGAAAAATATTTATTGGCTTTCAGTTTCAAAAAGCTTATTTTGAATGAACCAATTTCTTTTGTTAAAACAAAAGAAATTTAATTTGAAAAAACATATTAATTTGCTTTCATTCAAAGAAAAGTTTATTTAATTCAAAAAGTTTTTAAAAAAATAAAAAAGATATTCATTGGATGTCAGTTAAAAAAAGTTTTTCTTTTAATTCAACACATTTTTTTTTATTTGAAGAAGAATGGTTGATTTAAAGAAGAATATTCATTTGCCCTGCTGCCAAGGAAAGTTTATTTAATTTAAACCAATTTCTTCTTATTTTCGAAAGAATGTTTGATTTCAAGAAGAACAATAATTTACTCTTATTCCAATATATTTTTCTTCAACATAAACAAATACTTTTTAATAAAAGGAAAATATTCATTTCATATCAATTCAAAAGAAAATTTTCTTCAATTACAGAAAATAGATGTATTTAAATCAAAGAAAAATATTAGTTGAATCTCAGGCGAAAATTTTTTTTTAATTGAACAATTTTCTATTGTTTTGAAGAAAAATATTTGATTTAAAGTAAACTATTCACTAGCGTTTAGTCAAATAAAGGCTTCCAAATTTTCAAAAAATCTCTTGGAATCGAAGGAAAATATTAATTTAATATCAGGCGAAAGATTTTTCTTTAAATTAAACAAATTTCTTTTGATTTGAAGAAAAATATTTTTTTGCTCTGAGGCATAGAAAATTGTCTTTAATATAAACCAATCTCTTTGAGTAACAGTAAAATAATCATTGGATTTTAGGTCAAAGAAAATTTTCTTCAAATTGAACTAATTTCTTTTAGTTCAAAGAAAAGTATGCACTGGCTTTCAGTGAAAGAAAATTTTCTAAAACTCGAACAAATCTCTCTAAATAAAAGAAACATATTTATTAAACGTCAGTAAAAAAAAATTTTTTTCAAACCAAAGAAATTTCTTTCAATTTATAAAGATTTTTTGGTTCAAAGAAATTTCTTCACATTGAAAGAAAATATCTTTGAAGGAAAGAAGATTTTTTTATTCAAAGAAGTTTTCTGATGATTCAAACAAAATTCTTTCATGCAAAGTATGATACAAGTTTCTTTGATTCGGGAAAATTTCCATAATTTAAGAAAAATATTTTTTGATTTCAGTCAAATAAAATTTTCACTGATTTAAAAAAAATTTTCTAACTTAATGCAGATTGTTTCATTCGAAAACTAATTTTTTAATGAAGGAACAATTTTAATTGGCTTTCAGACAAAAAACATCTTTTAATTAAACCAATTTCTTTTAATTTACAGAAAAATATTCATTGGCGATCAGTTAAAAAAAGTTTCTTTCAATTCAACAAACTTTTTTTTTACACATAGAAGAATATTTGATTTAAAGAAAAATATTAATTGCCTCTTTGTCTAAGAAGAGCTTATAAGTTTGAAACAAATCTCTTTGAATCAAAGGAAAATATTTATTTTGATCTAAAGAAGCATATTCCAAAGAATAATATTCATTTACTCTTATTTAAATAAATTTTTTACATTTCCAAATAAATCTTTTTAAATTAATGAAAAATATTTATTAATCCTTTAGTAAACTAAAGTTTCTTCAAATTATAGCGATTTATTTGATTAAAACAAATCTATTTAAATAAAAGAAACAAATTTATTGGACATCACTTAAAAAAAGTTTTTACAAAACCAAAAACTTTCTTTTAATTCAATAAAGATTATTTGATTCAAAAAAACTTCTTCCAATTTAGTGAAAATTTCTTTGAAGTAAAGAAAATTGTTGTGCTTTGAAGAAGTTTTCTTACGATTCAAAGAAGATTCTCTTATTCAAAGAAAATATTTTTTCTTTTACGGAAATTTCTTTTGACTAAAACTAGATTATTTTTTCAGAGAAAAATTTTTTTTATCGAAAAAGTAATTTGTTTAGCTCCAGTATAATACAAGTTTCTTTTATTAAAAGAAAATTCTATAATAAAAGAAAAAAATTCATTGGATTTTAGTCAAATAAAATTTTTCTTTAATTCAAAGAAATTTATTTCAACTCAAAGAATATTATTTTATTTTAAAACAAATTTTTTTTATTCAAAGGAAAATATTAATTGCTTCTCAGCGAAATATAAGTTTTCCTGATTCAAATAAAATGTCTAGAATCAAAGGAAAACATTAATTGGGTCTTAGTCAAGCAAAATTTCGTTTTACATGAAGAATTTTCTATCGACTCATTGACGATTATTTTGTCACAGACAAATTTTTGAATCAAAGAAAAATATACATTGTTTCTTATTGAAATAAAAGTTTTCCCGAATAAAAGAAAATTTCCAGAATCAAAGAAAAATATTCATTGGATCTTAGAGAAATAAAATTTTCTTTAATTACACAAAATTATTTTTGACTCAAAGAAGATTATTTCATTAAACATTTTTTTAAATAAAACAAAAATATTCGATGTCCGTTATTAAAATAAAAGTTTTCTCAATTGAAACAAAAATGTCTAAAATCAAAGAAAAATATTAATTGAATTATAGTAAAAAAAATGTTCTTTGGTTTAAAAAAATGTTATTTGACTCACAGAAGATTATTTCTTTCAAAGAAAAATGATTTGAATCCATAAGAAATATCAATAAAAAATATTTATGATCTTCCCGCCAAATAAAATTTCTTCAATTCTATACAACTTTTTTGATTCGAAGATTATTTCAATTAAGACAAATTTCAAATCAAAGAGAAATATTCATTCTTTTGCAGTAAAAGCAGTTTTCCTGATTTAATGGAAATTTCTAGAACATAAAAAAATTATTCATTGAATCTCAGTTAAATAAAATTTTCTTTGATTCAAAGAAATTTATTCTGGCTCATAGAGGATTATTTTACACAAAGAAAAATTATTTTAATAAAAAAAGATAATAATTGTCTTTTAGTAAGATAAAAGTTATCATTATTCAACAAAAATTTTTAGAATCAAAGACAAATATTTATAGGCCCTCAGTAAAATACAAGTTTCTTTGATTTGAAGAAAATGTCTAGAATAAAAGAAAAATATTAATTGGATATCAGTGAAACAAGAGTTTATTTGTTTCGAAGAAATTTTTTTTTGACTCAAAGAATACTATTTTATTCAAAGAAAAATGACACTAATAAATGAAAAATATACATTATTTCCTAGTTATATCAAATTTTTCTAGATTCAAAGAAAAATTCTAGAACCAAAGAAAAATATTCATTTGATATCATTAAAAAAAATTTGCTTCTATTCAGAGAAAATTTTTTTGGATTCAAAGATATTTTAATCCAAAAAAATTTCTTGTGTTTCCAGGAAGATTCTATTATTAAAATGAAATTTCAACCAATTAATTTGGCCAAATTTTTTCTGAGAATAAACGTGATACGTCCTTTCTTAGTTAGTTCTTTTCAGTAAGAGTCCATGGAAAAAATTCGGAAAAAAAAGTATTGTATATAAAATTTTATTCAATTTTACATTATTATATAATAGCACAAGAGTAAATTATTTATAACTTAAATATGCAACAGTTCAAAAATTGTAATTTTTTTGGTTTATCGTAAATATATGAGGTTGAAACGAAACAATACCGAAATCGTTTAAAAGATACAATAACTTTAACTGGAACTATTACCAGATTTTACCTGGAAAAACTGGAAAATGGCTCAAAATTTGAAGTCATCTCATAAATCGCCACCCTTAAGCTTAAATCAATTATTAGATCATATATACTGAATAAATTAGTACAAAAAATCGCAATATTCAAGTTAATAGCTTTCTACCGATTTACATGTAAAAAGTAGGCAATAATAACACATCTTCAAAGAATTTGCTCATACATCCGACATTCAAATTCGATACTTGTCGAATAAATTGGACGATTTCGAGTACGTTGCTATTTTGTAAATAAATTGTAAACCCGACACAAAATATTCAATAGGTATCGCACAGCGAGTCTCTAGTTAAATGACTTTAAAAAGCTTGGATCCGCCCTGGTGGAAAAATTTTCAGACTGCTGTAAAGGTCTTTTTCGTTTAAAATGTAAAATGAAAAGTTGAAAATGTAGTATTTTGTATTTTTGACCTCTGGTTTATTTTTCCCTACCGACATCGGAGAATCGTGAGGAGAATAGCCAGGAGTTGATAGAGAATGACGAGATCGATCTGCGCGGATGGAGAAGATGTTGATGCAAGAGCGAAGGCATAGGATTGAAAGCAATTGCTGTATGAAACTGGATCCAGACGGGTCACCGAGCAATAGTGTTGCAGTGCACAGGCTCCATTCAAAGCTCCTCCGCAGCCCCATATTTCCTCCACTTCTCGAGGTAAGGAAACTGTGTTCGCAGCGTAATATCTGGATCATAAAAAAAAGCACAACCAATCATTCGATATGAATATACGCTCCCGAGTAAAAGTGCCTGGACTTGAGTTCGACTTGGTTATGTCTTGAGTTCGTCTCCAAGACATCGATTTCCGACTGCCTCTCAAAACTGAGTCGAGACATATGCCTTCGTCTTACTTTTATTTCAAGATGTTGTCTCAAGACGAGCCTTGTCTTGGCTGATATGGTCAAATCTTTTTTGGCTCATAAATGAGATTAAAATTAATGAATGCAAAATTTTTCATTTCTAAATTCCCGAGTAAAAATGCTTCGACTTGAGTTCGACTTAGTTATGTCTTGAGTTTGTCTCCAAGACATCGATGTATGGCTGCGTCTCAAATTGAGTCGAGACATAGGCCTTCGTCTTTCTTTTATGACCACGACAGGTAAAACGGCGTTTACTTGTCTTGAATCGAGCTTTGTCTTGGCTAAGACGACGTTTACTTGACTCCAGACGAGCCTTGTCTTGGCTGATATTATCGAACCTTGTTTGGCTCAGAAATGAGATTAAAATTTAAGAATGCAAAATTTGTAATTACTAAATTCCCGAGTAAAAATTCTTCGACTTGAGTTCGACTTGGTTATGTCTTGAGTTTGTCTCCAAGACATCGATGTATGGCTGCGTCTCAAAACTGAGTCGAGACATAGGCCTTCGTCTTACTTTTATGGCCACGACAGGTAAAACGGCGTTTACTGGTCTTAAGTCGAGCTTTGTCTTGACTAAGACGAAGTTTACTTGACTCAAGACGAGCCTTGTCTTGGCTAAAATTATCGAACCTTGTTCGTCTCATAAATGAGATTAAAATTGATGAATGCAAAATTTGTAATTATTCAATTAGTTATTTTTAATTTAAATATTCAGAATCGGTGGGTCTAAACGAGTATAACCCTTAAAAATTTTCTTTAAAAAAGTCCAAGATTGTGTATTGATTAACAAAGATTAGCTTTTATGACTGTCAGAATAACCCTTTTTGTTTAATCAGGCATACGCTCGAAGTTACGAACAGCTCGTGTTCGGGTCATAAAAATTTGACTTAAGAAATGAATTTATATCTTTAAGACATAAAAACTTGTCTCCAAGACATACATTGAAGTCTGGCTCCGTCTCAAAACTAAGACATGCGCAAGTCGACATGTTCGACTTCAGCATGTCTTGATTGGGGGCAATTCAAGTCGAACTCAAGTCGAAGCATTTTTAGTTTTTTTAAATTTTAGCTGATAAAATTTCAAAGAAAGTTGTCGAGCCTGAATTTTAATTTAGTTGCTCGATTTTTTCATAAATAACTAAATATGATGAAAAAATGACCTTTTTTCTATTTGACGTTCCCGTTGCTCGTCAATAATAGATAAATGCTTGTAATCGCCAACGTTTATAGACTGAAATTATATAAAGATATTGCATCATGATACAATAAACAAAAAATTTCTTATAAACAATTTATTTATATAAAATATGTTTTCTATAATTTTCAATAATTTAACATTTTTTACAGTTATATTACAAGAAATTTGAATAAAAACAATATTTTAATCCAAAAAATTATCTGAAGAATATTCTTGTTAATATCATAAACACATTAAATAAACAAATGAATTTTTTCAAGCATTTTTCTTCAGAAAAATTATTTTTTATGATTTTAATTTTTTTAAATGAGGAACTTCATGATAATTTTAGAAAATTTATAACTTGATGATGAATTTTATGTTTTTGTCAGACAAATTTAATTAAAAAATGCATTATTCGAGCACTTATCGACGGAAAATTCGTTTTTTTCAATGCCAATCCTTTCAATTGGGAACTTCATGATAATTTTAACGACATCTATCACTATTTGATAATTTTTTTTCTAAACAAATGTAATAAACAAATGCATTATTCTGGCATCTGTTGACGAAAAATTCAGTTTTTTTATTTCAGTCCTTTGAATTGAGAACTTTATGTTAATTTCAGCAACTAATTATGAATGTTGCTGAAATTAACATGAAGTTCTCAATTAAAAGGACTGAAATCGAAAAAAACGAGTTTCTCGCCAACAGATGCTAGAATAATGAATTTTTAAATTAAATTTTTTTGAAAAAAAACATGTATCAAATAGTGATGATTGTTGCTAAAATTATTATAAAGTTCTTAATTAACAGGGCTGGTATTGAAAAAATCAAATTTTTCCGTCCATAAATACTCGAATAATGCATTTGTTTATTAAATTTGTTTAATAAAATCGTTAAATTCATCAACAAATTATGAATATCACTGAATTTATTGTAAAGTTCCCAATCAAAAGGACTGACATTGAAAAAAACGAGTTTTTTTGTCGACAAATGCCCAAATAATACATTTCTTGATTAAGTTTGTTTAGAAAATTATATAATTCATTAACTAATTATGAAAGTTGCTAAAATTATCATAAAGTTCTTTATCAAAAGGACTGACATTTAAAAAAAAAACATTTTTTTTGTCGACAAATGCCCGAATAATGCATTTGTTTTTTAAATTTTTTTTTAAAAAGTTTATCAAATAGTGATTCATGTTGCTAAAATTATCATAAAGTTCGCAATAAAAAGGACTGACATTGAATAAAATGAATTTGTGCGTCGATAAGTGCTCAAATAATGCATTTTTTTATTAAACTTGTTTGATAAAATCATAAAATTCGTGAAAAAATTATGAATTTTCGGAAATTATCATGCGGTTCCTAATTCAGAAAAAATTTGAAACGAAGAAAAAAAATTTTCTGACGACAAATACCTGTATTGTGCATTTGATTATAATATTAACAAAAACAGTCTTGAGGGAAATTTTTTTCATAAAAATATCATTTACAATCAAATTTATTGCAATATAACTTTTAAAAAACGTAAAATTATTGAAAATTATAGAAAACAATTTTTCAACAAATAATTTGTTAATAAATTTTGATTTTGTTTATTGTATCATGATGGAATATCTTTAAACAATTAAAAGCGATTTAAACAATTTTCCTAATATTGATGAGCACCGGGAGCGTCAAATAGACAAAATTGACATTTTTTCCAAATTTTTTTATTTATAAAAAAATTGAAAAACTAAATTAAAAACCAGGTTCAACAACTTTCTTTGAAATTTTGTCAGCTTTTTTAGAGAAAAAACAATCAAATCGGTCCACAGGATTGTTTTTTTTTTTGTTTTGTTTTTTTACATTCTCATAAAAAATATCGGATGATAATTTACCATCATTGAACATTATAAAAGACAACAGTTTAGGAAAATGGGGTGAAAAAGGATTTTTGTCTGCCTTTAAATGCCCACAATGGGCATTTGTTTACATAATTTCTTTATAAAATTAATAAAAAATATCAGATGATAATTTGCTTTAACTAAACCTCACTGACGACATGATTTGAGTACGATCAGGAGAAAAGACGATTTGTCTGTCTTTAAATTACCACAATGTACATTTTTTAAATAGAATTTGTTTATAAAATTATTTAAAAATATCGGATGATAATTTTCTATATCATTTAAGATCACTGGCGACATAATTTGCGAAAATTTAAGAGAACAGTGATTTCGTTTGGCCTTTTAATATCTACACTGGGCATTTGTTTATACTCTTTGTTTACTAAATCTATAAAGAATATCGGATGATAATTTCGCATCATTAAAAATCAATGGCGACATAATTTGAGGGAAATTAAAAGAAAAATCGATTTATTTCTGCCTGTAAATATCCACACTGCGCAATTTTTAATACAAATTGTTCATAAAATTAATGAAAAATTTTGAATAATAATTTTCTATCACTAAAGATCACTGACGACATAATTTAAGATAAAGTTTTTTTTGGGCCCCTTGAATTAAACCTATTGATATTAGAAGGTTTTTATTACATAACATGTTCATTATTAAATAATTGAATCCAAAGTTTTTGGATAATTTTTTTAAGAACTTAAATGAAAAAAGTTCGAAATTCAAAAGAGTTCAATTTTGAGCGTTCGAATTTGCACTTTAGTTTTGATTACTTCAATTAAAAAAATTTTAATCTTCAACGAGGTTCAATGTTTGATTTAAATGACTCGGAAAAGATTTTTCGAACCAGGAAAAAAACCGAGAATTTTTTCCGGAAATATAAATGGCCACCCTGGATATGAAAAATCGACTTGTTTGATATTATTCTGAAGAATCGATTTATTGATGAACTGATTGTAAATTTTTGAAATGTGATTTCATTATATGTGGAATTTAGAGGACTCAGAGGAAGTTCCACCAGCATAGCTTCTATTGAAGTTGGTAATTGGAATAAGGCATTCAATAGGAATAAGTCATCTGTGAGTGATAATGAATTTCCAGTTACCTGACGAATGCGTTGTCATTGGACTGCGTAAATCGATCCGCCAAATCGTGAAGACTCAGGGCGGTTATCTCCTTAAGCTCATAATGCTTGAGCAATGAGTATTCCATAACCCAGTTAGCACGCCCGAATGAGTTGGCTTCAGGTAAGTTCAAGTAATACTGTTTGTAATCTAGAACCTGAAAACATATAAATAGAACTTCACTTTACTAAATGCTTATTGGAACTTGAAACTTAGATTGAAATTCAATAATAAACAATATCTTTTTAAATAAAATTTTCTCTGAAAAAAAATCTCCTTTGGTTTGTTGGGAATCGAACCAAAAAACTTCCGATTGCCAGTCGGGAGCATTTCCCTTAAGCTACTAGAAAGATGAAAAGAAAAATCCTTTTTAGAAATAAACGCATTATTTTGCTAGGTGTTACGTAATAATACTCGTCAAAATTTTTCAAGGAATCTCTATTATCATCAGAGAATAACATGAATTCTTAACGTCTTTTCAGACTAGATAGAGTTATGAATTTAACCGGCAATCAAAAGTTACGTACCTCGATTCCCAGGGGAGGGAATAACATCTTTTTCAGAAGAAAATTATTTTTAAAAAAGTTTAATTCATAACTACATCTAGTCTGAAAAGACATTAAGAATGTCTGTTATCCTCCGATGATAATACAGATTCCTTGAAAAAATTGACTTGTAACACCTAGCAAAATAATGTGTGTATTTATAAAACGGGATTCTTTATTCGATCTCTCCAGCAGCTTAAAGGAAATACTCATAAGCGATAATCGGAACATTTGTGGTTCGATTCCCAGCGGAGGGAAGAAGATCTCTTAGAAAAAATTTTAAAAAAAGATTTCTTGAAAAATTGAACTTCTAACACCTGGAAAAATAATGCGTGCATTTATAAAACAGGATTATTCTTTCGATCTCTCTAGTAGCTTAAGGGAAAAGCTGCCGATCGTTTATCGTGAGTTGTGTGTTTAGATTCCCAGCAGAGCAAAGGAGGTCTTTTTTCAGAAAAAATTTAATAAACAAAATTCCTTGAAAAATTTCACTTCTAAGACCTGGGAAAATAATGCGTGTATTTCTGAAAAAGGATTTTTTTTTCGATCTCTCGAGTAGCTTAAGGGAAATCACCCGAACAGTAATCCGAAATTCTGTGGTTTAAATCTCAGAGGTGTAAAATAGAAGATCTTTTTTCAGAAAAAGTTCAATTGGAAATGAAAAATGTTCAATGTAAAACTCCATCAAGTCTGAAAATACTTGAAGAAATTATATTACTCTCTTGCGATAATATAATTCCTCAATAACAAGTTGGTCATAATAATTCAATAAAATTATCAGTTGCAACAAAAATTACCGTATGTGGGTAATATTTGTCCTATCTTGTCAGGTGATTCTTCTCCTTGAATTGGTATAGTCAGAATTTCACTAGTACATCTGGGCTAGTAAGTTCTAATCAGGACCCTTTAAGGTACTGTTAAGGTTTTTCATTCTTAATGACTAGGAAAACTACGTGCTTCTAGTTTAGATTTAATATTGTATTTTAGACAGGCTTTAGTCAGGGTCTTATTAGGATAAAAAAAAATTCTAGTCAGGAACTGGTCGGGTCCTAGTCAACATACACCAAATGAACGTTCTGAAGCTTGTGCGATATATTCGAAAAAAAATTCCCATAAATAAAATATAAACTATTGTAATTATTTTAAAAATGTATAGATTATAGCTGATATTTAGACTTAACGTCAAATGGGTCTATTTTGGACATGTGGGGTAAATCGGACACCCCTGAAATTCCCTAAATCGATGGGACAAATTGCTAAAAAAATGTTCCAAGAATCTAAAATCTGTTCAAGCTTAACCTAGTTCAAGATTCTGCTTATAATCACGCAATTTAAGTAATTTTAACTATAAATTTAGGAATGTTTAAATTGGGCCCACACGTCCTAAAGTACTCCATTTGATGGTGCCAAAAAATAGAGAAGGTCCAGACAGGCAGTCAGTTCTGTAAGATTCATAACACAAAAACAAAGTTCAAGAATTTATCTGACCCTCTCAATTTTTCATAATAAGTATCCGATCAGAAATAGGGAAACCTAGTCAAGGCCCTTTAAAAACCCGATCGAATATTTTACATGGATTTTACCCATTTTTAGATAATAATTTTTTATCTTTACCTAGAAGATCTTTTGGCAACTCTTAAAAGTTGTTAATTATCAGAGATAACATTTCTTAAATTGTTATTAACAAATTGATAGAATAACGTGAATTTTGCTGCATTATTAGTGCTGTAATGCATTATATACATTGATCTCGTCCATTATTTTCATGAATTTAATAATTAATGGTGACCGATAATCCACCAAGAACAACTTTCATTGTTATGAGTAATTTTTATAAACAAATTCCCTAATATCAGAACATGGAAGCTTTTTATTTTCTACATGAACATTTCATTCCATCGAAAGGATAATAGAAGATATTTCTGTTCAACAATCATTTAAATTATATTAAACAATTTTTGTAAACAATTTAATTAATTTAGAATTTTTATTCATAAAAGTTTATCTTTTTATATGAACAATTCTTTTCTTTCCTAAAGAATAGTACTTGGATAGAAAATATTGTCATTTCATAAAAATTATTACTATCAAAAAGAATCACTATAAGTACATTCCCTTATGTCTTTTTATTTAAGAAAATGTCTTTTTATACGGAATTGGATTTCTGAATATGAAAAATTTGTCTTCTATCAACCCCAAAATTCCGAAAAATTTTTAGTATGAAATTAAACTATTTTAGCAGAAAATTTACTTCTTTGTTCAAAATCCATATTCTCGGGTTGAAAATTCGTTTTTTTGCCTGAAAATTTCACGAATTCATTTTTATTCTGAAATTTGCATACTTTATTTCAAAGTTTAATAGTTTCTTTAAAATTCATATATTTTACTTCAGATTTCTTCTGTTTAAGAATTTTACTATTTATGGAAAATTCGATTTTTTTGGAAACTTGTTCCGCTTTGGTTTGCAGGCTTAACAGTTTTATTTCAAATTAATCTTTTTGGGTTGAAAGTCAACTTTATTGGTACAACTGCATTCTTTAAGATGAAGATTTATCAGTAGAAAATTTATCTCTTTGGTTTGAAAATTCATTATTATTTTCAAATTAGTTTTTTTCCTTGTTTAGAAATTTAAATTTTGTAACTGAAAATGTGACAATTTCATTTTTGGGTAAAACTTGGATAATTTTTATTTTAAATTTAAACTAATCCTCGCAATTTATTCCTAAATAAATAAAAGTAATAAGGCGTAAATAAATCAGTTATATGACTTAATTTTCATTCATAAAACTAGATAAAATTAAATTAAAATTTTTAATGAATAAAGTTTTCTAAAGCTCTTGGGCTTATTTCAAAGGTGAGTCCCCATAATTTTTTTCTAAAATGATAGGAATGATAGGTTTGTCCAAAAATGCATTCGAATAATATAATTTACTTGATTCTAATTATGCCATTAAATTGAGAAAAATAATAAAATAATGAAAGCTAATATTTCGAAGGAAATTATTCTTAGATTTAAAAGCTTCGAATTTATTTTTAAGTTTAGATAATATCATCGAAAGTTAGACTGTAAAATTTACTGGGTAAAAGTAAAATTTGCGGCACGAAAGTTAAATTAGCCTTGCGAAAGTAAAATCTGCAGGGCGTAAATAAACTTGGCGGGGAGAAAGTAAACTTTGCTGGCCTAAAGTAAATTTTTCGGGGTCCCGCAGGACCTTCCTCTTTAATTGGGTTGTAGGCGGGCTAACCCGACAAGAACCCTACTAGAAAATCTGGTAGGACCCCCATAGCCTCTGCTTTACGTTATAGATGGGGCTCAGAATATTTTACCGCACGAGGTCCCGAATAGAGACATGGAAAACTAGTCGGAGCGCTACTAGAGCCCTCCCGAAATTTCCGCACGGGCGATATTTTTTCAAACTATATGTTCAATCGCAAGCTTTTTTATTCTCGTCTCGTGTTTTCCACTTTCTTTCATTGAACAACGCGTATTAGTCACTTGAAATAAAAATATTATTTTGAAAAGAAATTTGCAAATCTTAGGTTAGACATGACCGACTAGGGATAAAATGTATTGAAATCGGTTAGTTTTTTCTCAATTTTGCTAATATCTTTGTAAAAAGTAATTTTGTCCTTGTAAGTGTATTTAAAAATAGCTATCCTTTTTCAGGGTCTATTGAATGACGTCTGTTATGACCAGCGCTATGAAATTCCCCCACTCTTTCTGTTCTCTAACCATCCGGAGGGGTATCGTAGTTCAAAAGGAATCCAATAGATGGCGTTTTGATCAGGTAGGCCTGTCTTTGCATTGTTATGCATAGCAAAAATAAAAAATAAAAGTGAGTATTTTGAAAACAGTTTGAATTGTCTTCATATTTTTCTATTGTTTGCTTTGCTAATATAATTAATTAATTTTATAAACTATTGCACTTTTTGAAAATTATTGAAAAGAAATAAAAACTGGGATTTAGAAGAAAAGAATTTTAAAAATCCTGTTGCAAGTCAAAATTCGTCACAATTTAAAAGTTCCTTCTTTCGAAATTAAAAACACAAAAAGTGCGAAAACGGTAAATATTTTATTGAAAGTGATTTATATGAGAAAAATGTGTAAAATAGACAATCTAAGTGATTAGAACTTGCAGCCAAGTAAATTATTTATTGTGTTGCAAGTTTTTTAAAATTATTAGTGCAACATCATAGAATTAAAATTTTAATCAAAATGATGAATCTTAGATAGAACAAAAAATAATTTTCAACAGACGAGCTTATTTTTCAACCAAATAAATTTATTTCTAACCCAAAAGATTAATTTTAATCTACAATGATGAGCATTTAATTGAAATACTCGAATTTTCAACCAAAATGAAGAATTTTTAAATAAGGACAATAACTTCCAAAGAAAAAACTGATTTTCTACTAAAAAGGTAGATTTTCAACAACATACGTGAATTGTGAACGAAATAAATTAATTTTCAATGCAGAAAGAAAAATTTATATTAAAACTGTTGATCTTTGAACTCGAAAAGGTCAATTTTCCAACCGAAATAGTTATAGTTTCTACTGAAATACTTAATTTTTTATTTAAAAAGTTATTTTAAAGAAACTAGTTATATTTTTCAAAAGATACCAATTTTCATTTAACATGATGAGTCTTTCAACAATAAAATTAATTTTCAACAAAAGAGTTTAGCTCCCAACCGCAAGTAGTTGCATTTTCAAAAAAAGGCAAATTCTTAACGAACAATGTCAACAAAATTATATTATAATTTCGAAGTATTTGCTTTTTGAAATTCTAGTTCTACTATGAAAATTACTTGAAGCACTCTCTTTTTTTAAATTTTGAAAAAAAGCAACTTTTATATTGTGGCGAATTTTGACTTGGAACAGGGACTTTTTAAACTCCTTTCTTCTAAATCATGCATACACGAACGATGCATTGGGCTGGTTATGACTACCATAATACTTTAAATATAGCAATTAATGAAAAATCTATTCGTCATTTCTATATAAACACTATACAATTGTTTTAAACAAATAGAGCTTACAGAAAATGGACCTCTTGAAAATATTTTCTTCTTCTATGATTGAAATATTCGTTATAGTTTTGAAAATATATCATAAAAATTTCAGTGTGGACCGTTCGGTACTCGTTATTAGACAGCTAAATTTTTTAGTTGGGTTAGCTTGGAGCGTGTAAGTGCTCTATAAATTCTAGAAATGCTCTATAAACTCTATAAATTCAATAACATTTAATAACAGCATACGGACGCAATATATGGGTAAATAAAGGGAAACAGGAGGAACAATTGTTTCTATACACATATATTATTTATTATCATCGTTAGCTAACAAATGGAAAATTAATATCCATGAATAATGGACACGTTCGTCAATTCCCTATCCCTCTATTCAACAACTTTAATTTTCGCGTTAAAGAATATCTCGATTTAGTTTTGAAGAAGCTACAATTCTGAGATTTTTGAAACAAAGAGTAAGTCTTGACTTTGAGTTCATTGTTTTTTCTGCGGTTAAACCGAGTTCAATTTTTGCGTACGTGATTGAATATTGCAGTTTTTAAAACGATCATGATAGCCAGTAATAGAATATTGTAACAATTTTCCTGCTGATTTCTGATAAATAAGAGCATAACAAATTCTTTATCGGATTTACAAAAATTTTGAATGAATTCCTTAACATAAACTTTTACGGTTACTAAAGCTCTTTTTCATTGTGGAACCCAGATTTTGTAATTTATTTAATCTATTTTGAATTTCTGAAATATTTCACAAACTAGATCCTCCAAGATTTTAATTTTGGGAACCCCTCGGCACTCCAAATAAAAACATTGCTCACTTGGATTGAGGCATATTGGGAGCAGAAAATGTTTATAATTTTTCCAAGGATATTTTTATTTTTTCAATAAACTATGAATTTTGCCGAGGATTTGTTGTCGATTGGAAACTACGAGTTTTGCCGACGATTGGAACCTGAAATACCTCTTTTATCAAAACGAGTCATCGTGAAAGCATTATATCTATTGTTAAAGAACTCTCCAGGGAGTGTATTTTTGCTGAAACCAACACCTTTAGTAAGCTCAGGACTTCTCAAGGTAAGATACTAAAATCCTTAGCTTTTTTTAAACGGTGCTGGGACAAGAAAATCGCCCCAAAATGCTTTCAACGGAAAAATAATTTTGGAACATCTAAATCCAAATCTATTCTGCATCATACAAGTTTGCTGCTATTGAAAGAAAGAATACAACATACTAAATTTCTCTTTCACACTACCTCCAAAAAACTATTGAAACTTCATCTTTTTCCATCAAACACCCTCAGATTTGACATTTGATTTAAATTGGACCTCATATCTTTAGACCAATCCCAACGGATTAACGAGCTTTCCACTCAAATACAAAAATAAAGTTGAACAAATTACTTGCAGTAAGGCAAACACAACTTATGGATAGTATAAAAAACATCTCTGACCATCCTCTCAAGAATGAAACGATTTTCGCCTTATCAAAAGGACATCATTTTGTAGTAGCTTCTTGCAGAATCCCGAAACAAGAAATCATCAGCAATTCAGAATCGACAATACGAGGGTGGATTGATAAGTTTCCAGCCTGACCAAGAGATGGCGCCACTAGGCCTACCTTGAGGTGGCATTCTATAGTACCATCCTTAGATAGCTTGTAGCTATAGTTTCAGCCCGATCGCCATGTT
>NC_046660.1:29514459-29554182 GCF_010883055.1 Belonocnema kinseyi
TTGGAGGAGATTATGTTGAGAAATAAAAAAAAAAAATTCTTAAAAACGTTGTTTTTCTTGGTCAGGCCGGAAACTTATCAATCCACCCTCGTATATACCCTTCCACCAGAAAAGCGGATGACATACGACGTAGGACAACCAAAATGTTACGCCATGCTCAAGTTCGCTCCTTAAACATAACAAAACAATAAAAAACCGTAATTAGAGAAGTCAATCGGAATAAGGACATTATAATATTACCCTCAGACAAAGGCAGCACAACATTAATAATTAATACAGAAGACTGTAACAACAAAATCATGGCCCTTCAAACTGATGATACGTGCACAAAACTTGAAAAGGACCCTACAAAAACAAAAGCCTATGAAACAAAAACCCTTTTTGAAGACTCTAAACTTGACAACCAAGCAATACCTAAATTAATACCTACTAATTCCATCTCTCGAAGAATATACGGGCTTCCAAAAATCCACAAAGATCAGATTACACTCAGACTGATCTTCAGCGAAATAAACATACCAACTTACAGCCTAGAAAACTTCGTCGCTACAAAACTAAATCCTTTTGCAGGAAACTCAATCACTTACGTCCAAAACTCATTTGACTTTATCAACAAGATGCAACAGATTCACATACAACCTCAATACATCCAAGTGAGTTTCGACATAGTATATTGTATTAAGAAAGTACCAATCACTGATACAATCGATATTGTTAAATCTTTTACAAACTTCTCTTCGGAGTTCTTACCTTTGATAGAACATTGTCTCAATAATACTTACTTCTCTTTCCACAATGAAATCTACGAATAAACCTCAGGGGCAGCAATGGGATCTCCAATCTCATCTGTAATAACCAAGATATTTATGGAACATCTAGAAACTAAAATCTTCAACCAAGCCAAGCTTAAACCGAAATTTTGGTTTCGTTACGTTCATGACACTTTTGTCATCTGGCGACATGGACGAGATGAACCAAGTGAGTTTTTCGATTTCATTAATCGATTACATCATAGTATCTAGGAAATTCAACAAATGGAAAATTGACTTTCTTGGACGCATTACTTTACAAAAGATCTGATAACAAATTAGGACATGAAGTTTACAGAAAACTCACTCATACAAAGAGATAACTGCATGCCTCCTCCCAACATCAATCATCACAAAAAAAAATCGGTCATCCACTGTCTTGTATACAGAGGGGCTCCATTACAGATAAAGATAACTTAAAAAAGGAATTAGAAAACGTTAAACATCCGAGGTGTCACAAAACAAATAGGAAGAATGCTCAACGAACACAACATCCATACCATATTTAAACCACCTGCGAAAATAGAACAAATACTAAATAACTCTCGAGACTAAACGCACCCCTCAGTGATCCGGGAGTACATAAAATCCTTTGCTTTTGCGGCAAACTCTATATTAGAGAAACCGGGAAAGCGGTCAGCCAACGTATAAAGGTACATGAGAGTATAATCAGGCTAAAACATTTAACGCAATCAGCACTAGCTAACATCATATCGAAATAAGACATAACATCTTATTTCACAAAACAGCAGTCATTGCAAAAACGCACAGCATCTTTGCAAGAAAACATAGAGAAGCAAATAAAATCTTAAAACACCATAATAATATCAATAGGAATAATGGATATAATACCAATCCGATTTGACTTTCAAAAAAAGACTTGATTGGCCAATCAGGTTTGACCAGTCCTGACGGTGGGGCGCTCTGGCCAATTACAGGCATCGTAGTAAGTATACATAAGAACAGCATAACCTGAAATCTCAGTTTCAGGTCAGCTCTGAAGAAATGAACTGAAATGTTCACGGAACGTTGACAAAATTCGTAGTTTTTTACACGATTGGAGCCTCATCAAATTTATTTCAGTTATGTAAAACGTAGATCGTGATTGCCGATGCGCTAAAGTTTTGTCATAAAAGCGATACAAATAAAAAAAATAGAAAAAATTTGATTTGTATCTTTAAACATTTTGAAACAAAGGCGTTTATTATCACGAAAAATTATTTATCATAATTTGCTTCGCATTTATATAAATATATAAACAATTTACGAAATAAAAAATTACGTGTCTTTTTTATATCTAAAGTATGAAGAAACAATATTCGAGGAGGTTTTAATTTTTAGTTGTGAATATGAAATAGAATCTCCTATAAACATCCTTTAGAAAAAATGTTTTCGGTTAAAGTGTCTCATTTCACAAACTGTTATGTAAATTTTTGTGCTATTGTTGCAATTTCAGGTAAAATATACAATTTTGATATAATCCTTATGGTTCCATATTTAATATAAAACACTTAGAAATACCCACCTGGCCCGATGTTTTGTCAAACTCGTAGAGCCTCAAACCAGGATTATTCGGGCCACCTTGTTGATATGGGGTGATGCTCGGAGCCATCATAATCCAGGACACGGGTGAGCCTTTTGACATGAAAATATTTTTTCATCAATATTCTTATACTAACGAAAGATGTTCTTCAGTAAAACTTTGAAAAATTCTTTCACGCCCCTTCTATTGATCCTAAACATTTTTTGAGAAAATGAATATTCTTCCTTCAAAAATAAAAGACGAAAACAAATTTGACTTTCTTTTTAGAAGAACCCTTTCTTATTTCTTTATCTTGATCTGTTTCGATACAGCTTTTTACGCTCGTTTTATAAAATTAAACCATTTTTTTTAAAGAAAAAAATTTTCATTTTTAAAAACGATGGTCAAAAATAAATTTGATTTGATTTTGATTAGATTTTTTACGATCGAACATAAGTTTTAAGTTTTTCGGTACACTTAATCATGCTTGCGCATGGGTGCCAATTTTCTCAAATTATATTTTTCCTACAAAAATTTAATTTTTCTTTTTAATATCGAGTTTCTTCAATAAAAAACTCTAGTTTTCTTTTTGGTATAAAAAGTTTTATAAAGCGTCCTTCCATGAAAAAAATCAAATTTATCATTGACATTTATTTTTGAAGAGCAAATTTTTTAAATCAACAAATTTTTATATTCTATAAAAAAAAGCATTAAAAAACTGATCAAAAAAGACTTGGCAAAAAATTTTGCATTGTCATTCAAAGATTTACAAACCTCAAAAATAGACGTTATCTACTTAAAAATCACTCGACGTTTATTTTCAGAAATAAAAAGTGAAATTATCACAAATTTAAAGAAAAATTACTAAAATTAATACTTTTTAATTTTCATCGAAATTAAATTAAAAGCTTCCTAATTGAGGTTCTTAGAACAATCATCAATTATTATCAGATGATTAATATGACAACTAAGTGTCATTCCCAAGTAATTGTTGGTCAAATTTATCGCACGTAATGTAAATAAAAAATTAATTAACAAATGAAATATTTCGCTTTTTGATGAGCTATTGTTTACTATTTATTTAACTATTTAATTATTTATTCACTTATTTTCGTTATCGATGTTAACAATGAAACTGATTCTGCAATCAATAAGCTTGTGATGAAAAAAAACAGATTGGTTTAAAATAACTTACATAAGCCAATTCTTAAGCGATGTTGGATTTTTCATTCCGAAAAATTTATTATTGAATTTTAAAAAGTTGGGTGTGGTGAATATTTGAATTTTTGTTTCTGAAAAATCTTATGCTAATCCATATCGTAAAAAAAATGTTATCTTGTAAGAATTTTTTGTATGCTCAGTATCATTATCATTTAGGTTAAATGCGCAGGAGCACATTTAAAAAATTCTTAGTAGCGAATTTAATTATGACGCAGAAATTAAATTTGAAAATACTGAAAATTATAATTAAAAAAAAATCCACACTCTGGGTATTTACAGGCAGGATGGACTTTTTTCTTAATTTTCTTTAAATTATGGCATAGTAGTGATTGGCAATAATAAAAGCTTCTTACACCATATTATTTATTAATTTTATAAATCAATTATGTTGAGATGTTTCGTAATGAAAATGTGTCATTCAATATTACTTTATGATATTATAAACAAATTATATAAACTATTTTTTTAATTTAAATATCTAAAGGCAAATAAAAAATATTTTTCTTTTAATTCTCCTTAGATTATGTTGCGCAAAACAATTCAATCCAGTACTGAAACATCCTATAATATTTTATTTAGGAAATCTTTTTCAGGCAAGAGAATTTTATTGTAAATTAATCTATATTACTAATATCTTTCTCAGTGTCTAAAAATAGAAAAAAAAACAAATAATTTATTTAATGAATTATGTGTGACCTATACCAAAATGGTTTTCATTTTCAATTTTTTTTCATGGAGCTAGAGAAGAATTTGGTTAAAGCTAGAAAATTAAAACCATTTTGGTATAAGACTACTAGATCAAAAATTCTTATTTAGTGTTTTTAGTTCTTTTTTATTTAGGAACAAGTATTTAAGCATAAAATGTTGTGTCTTTTGAATAGTAGCGTTCTTTTAGAATTGACTGTATTCATTTCCAGATACCTAGAAATAATTGGTTTTCTCGTAAAATTTACTGACAACTGTATGAGACGAAATAACTTTGTTTTAAAATTTTTTCATGTCAATAACAATAAGTAATTGAATAATGAATAATTAAAAATTCAAACACTGAAATTGTTCATTAATTTTGTGGTAACATTAGGTGGCATAAATTTGACCAACAATTACTCGGCAATGCTTTCTAGTTGTGATATTATTCATCCAATAATAATTGATAATTGTTTAAAAAACCTTAATCAAAAATGCGCTTTGAAACTTTTTTTGTCCTGAAAACTGTGCTTTTTCAATCTTGTAAAATGTACATAACTAGCCCCTAGACTTTAAACTACATTAACATAACAATTAACAAGTATTATTTTTGAAACCCACTTTTTAAAATTTATCTTTGTTGTATAAGAGGAATTTTTTCCTTTACTTTTTTAGCTTAACAGAAAAATCAGTTTTTTCCCTTCACCAGGAGCTTTAAGGTTAAATAGCGGGATTATTATTTTATATTTCTGATGAAAAGCGATGAGTGATTTTTGAGTATATAACTTCTATTTTGTTTATTCGTAGCTCTTTAAATGGCGATAAAAAAAATATTTGACACGTACAAGGCGGATTGCGCTGTTTTTATTCAGAATAAGGATTTTTCAAAGAAAAAAAATTTGACCTTTGAAAACAGAGGTTAAAAATAAATTTGAACTGTTTTCATGCGAGAAGAAGAACGCTTTCTTTAAACATGTTTCACGGTGAGAAGAATTTGATCTCAAAGTACTTTAAGGGAAAGCGCTAAGCTGTCATTTTCAGCTGAAAAGGTTTAAAAAAATGTTATTCTGCGAAAAGAGTCCAATTTCTTTTTGAAATACATTTTGAAATAAAAAAATTATTTTAGAGTTAAAAACAGCTCAAGCAGATGATATATTATTAATCACCACTCATAGCTTATTTTCTGAAACAAAAAATAAACATCCCATTTTTCAATCATGAAGCTCCTTAAAATAAATACCTTAGCCTTCTTTTCCAAATTTTTTTTTTGTGACAAATGCATCATGAAGAAAAATTTCTGGAAATTTATAGACATGTTTAAATTTAATTTGGGGCAATTTATGGTACAATAGCATTAATTAAATGTAATATTACCATAAATTACTAAACAATTTCCTAAATTTCCGTAAATTTATAAAAATGTTTAAAATTAAATTTTGCGTTATTTATGAATTACAATTTTTACCTGTAAACTTACTATAAATTACTCAAAATTTCCATATTTTGCAGAAATTTATAGACATGCTCAAATTGAATTATGGACAATTTATTGTAAGTTTGCATAAATTACCTGTAATTTATGATAACATCCGATATTTATCTGTAAACTTAATATAAATGACCGAAAATTTCCATAAATTTCCTGAAATTTGCAGAGATATGTGAATTGAATTTTTCACTATTTATTGTAAGTGACCATAAATTACATATAATATTAACATTAATAATAAGAAAAATCATAAATTTCCGGAATTTAAAAAAATGTTTAGAATTGAATTTTAAGTAATTTATGATGATTTGCCGTATTTACATTTAAAATTATTATAAATAATCGAATATTTCTGGAAATTTGCAGACATTTTAAAATTAAATTTCGAAAAATGTAGGTCAAGATACCGTAAATTACCTATAATCTTGCCATAAATTACCAAGTTTCTAAATAAATTTTCGGAAATTTATGAAGACGTATAACGTGAATTTTCGGTAATTTGTGATAAGTTTCCATATTCACCTGCAAAATTACCGTACGTGACCAAAAATTTCTACTAATTCCGAAAATTAATTTAAAAAATTTTAATGAAATTTTGTTTAATTTATAGTCTGTTATCATATTGACCTGTAGACTTACTATAAATAACTGAAAATTTAAAAGAAAATTTAGGAAATTTATAAAAATGTTTAAAATTGAATATTTGGTAATTTATAGTAATTTATCATATAAACCTGTAAAATTAACACTAATCATCGAAAATTTACAGATATTTTTAAATTGAATGTTGAGAAATTCATGGTGAGGCAACATAAATGACTGTAAGATTACCATAAATTACGAAAAAAATTTAAAAATGTATAAAAATGTTTCAAATTAAATTTTGGGTAATTTTCCAGTCGACATAAAATTTGGCGACGTCTTTATGACATCTTTACGACATCTTTACGACATCTTTACGCCATCCTATGTCCATGTCGTTTCGATGTCTTTGCGATATCGTAAAGACATCCTCAGATCATAGGACTTATTTACGATATCGTAAAGACACCATAACGACATGGACATAGGATGTCGTAAAGTTGTCGTAAAGATGTCGTAAAGTTGTCGTAAAGATATCGTAACGATGTCGTAAGGACGTCGCCAAACCTTGTGCCCACTGGGTTATGATTATGATACTTATCTGTGAACTTAGTATAAATAAATAAAAATTTCCATAAATATCTGGAAATTTGTAAACATTTGTAAATATTAATTTAGACAATTTATCATAAGTCACCATAAATTATCTTTAATATTACCATAAATTACTGAAAAATTTCCGGAAATTTATAAACATGTACAAAATTGAATTTTGGGACATTCATGGTTAGACACCATAAATGACCTTCAATATTACTATAAATTACCGAAATTTTTCAGTAGTATACATGCATGTTTAAATTGAATTTTGGGAAATGTATGATAAGTTGGCATAAATTTTGTATTACTTATCTTGACTGTATTTCTAGAAATGTCTGAAAACGTGCACTCGTCGAAAATGCCCTTTTTCCCCCCTAAGTGCATAATATAAATTTTTTTTAATTAAAGTCAAATTTGTTTTTTATATTTATTTTTGAAATTAAAGTACTTATTTTCTCAAAAAATTCTTAAGCTAAGTAGAAAAAGTTTTAAAAAATCGATCGAAATTTTGACTAATCTCCGAACACAAACCTAGAATTTGAAAAACATTCTTTATGTAACAATTCAGAATTTAACTTTGACTTAGGCATTTTTAAAAATCATGTAGAAATATAATAATTATGAACAATATTAAGCAATAAATAATAGACCGTATATAATAAATAATATGCTATAAACAATCAATAACACACAATATCTTAAAGTATTAAATATTAAATAATAAATAATAGATTAGATATAATAAATAATAAGTACCTATGTCACTGTAGACGACTCGAAATGTGTCAGAATGCCAATGTCCGAAGAACTGTCCGCGAATAATATCGGCATATTGGCGAACCAATTGAAGGTACCTCGTATTGTGTTTTTCCTTTAGACCTCCGGCCCCGTGTTCTCTTTCATCCACTCCAGGCGCTGTGTGACCAACGATATATACCTGAAATACATAAAAAATAGGGCGGATTAAGGCCATGTGATGAGTATAACGCCTTTACGACATATTTACGACATCTTTACGACAACTTTACGACATCCTATGTCCATGTCGTTAAGGACTCTTTACGATATCGTAAATAAGTCGTATGGTCTGACGATGTCTTTACGATATCGCAAAGACACCGAAACGACATGGATATAGGATGTCGTAAAGTTTCTGTGAAGATGTCGTAAGGATGTTGTAAAGACGTCACCAAATTTTGTGCCTACTGGGAAGTCAGCCCTAAGATCAATATTTTTTCACCCATATTGAAAAATAAAAGTTTAAATAACGAGGAAATTTTTTTTCCGGGAAATCTTAATAAATATTAAAGGATCGTTTGTGGCCTTGCAAAGAGTTGGATAAAGAATAAAGTTTATTTATGCAAATAATGATTATCGACAGACACATTTAGGTTTTAGAGCAGAAGTTTGACTTTTAACTTCCTCGGACGGTAATCATGCAATCTGTTTTACCTACAGACCGCTAGAAGTTCGAAGTTGTCTACTCGCTGCTCTAGTGCTGCTATGAAACAGCTAATACCAGACTGATACGTATGTCAGACCAAATATCCCAGTGGGCACAAATTTTGGCGACGTCTTGACGACATCGTTACGACATCTTTATGACAACTTTACGACATCATATGTTCATGTCGTTAAGGTGCCTTTAAGGTATCGTTAATAAGACGTATGATCTGATGATGTCTTTACGATATCGCAAAGACACCGAAATGACATGGATATAGGATGTCGCAAAGATGTCGTAAATATGTCGTAAAGATGTCATAAAGACGTGGCCAAATTTTATGTCGACTGGCATGTTTAGTGGCATTTCAAGTGTAAACATTAGTTTTTGCATTATTGAGTATTCTAATATTACGCCACGCTCGATCGGTAACATCAAAACCTATAAGGCTATACCACTTGGTGGACTGCAAAGCATTGTTTAGATATGAGTTTGACTAAAATAAATTAATTTCGGTGAAATTAAGTAAAAAATCGTGATTTAGCTTTGCTTTTAAGAAAGAAAAGTCATTTGTTTCATTATTGTTGGCATTTTGGAAAATGTGCGATTAGGCAATCCACCTCGAAAAATTATAATTTGCATTAATTAAGGTTCTAACCTCAATTGCCGGCGACTTATGTCATAATAATTTTCGATAAGAAGTCATTTTAAGTAGTTTCATATCAAATCAAGTTATATCAAAGAGAATTTAAAACATTTTAAGTGATCTTAGAATTTCTTAAGAGATTTTTAACGATTTCAAAAAATTTTAAAAGAATGCAGAAAAATTGAACCATTTTCATGGAATTCTTAAGATTTTTGAAACAATCCAAAAAAGTTAAAGGATTTGCAAGAGATTTGATCAAATTTTAAGAAACTTTAGATGATTTCAAAGAATGTCAAGCGAGTTACTGAAAAGTTATTTCAAAAGATTTTAATGAATATGAAGAGATTTTAATTCATGTAATTTTTTAATATTTAAAGGAATTTAAGAAAATTCAAAGGATTTTAATTAACTTTACTCAATTTCGAAAATTTTAAATCGATTTAAAGAAGTAGAAGGAATTCAAAAAGAAATCGGAGGATCTAAAGGATTTTTCAAACAAAAACTAACGAATTTCCGAAATTCAAGTGATTTTAAGGAATTACCATAGGGACTTGACGGGATTTCAAGATTTTCATTTAAAGGAATAATTTTAAAGCTATTTAAAAAGTTTTTAAGAAAGATTTTAATAAATTTTAAGAGAATTCAAGTAATTAATTTTAGTCACTTTTAAAAATTTTTAAATTATTTCAAAGAAGTTGAAGGCAATCCAAAAAAATTCGGAAGACTCTGAGGATTTCTAAGAAATTAAGTGATTTTCAGGAATTACTAGGGAGTTGGCGGAATCTTAAAGCTTCTTTTTAAAGCATTTAAAAATAATCAAATCTTAGGTTTAAAGGATTTAATGATTTACAAGACATTTTATAAGATTTTACGACAGTTTTACTGATTTTAAAGAAAGTCAAGCGAGGTCCCAGTGGGCGCAAAATTTGGCGACGTCTTTACGACTTCGTTACGACATCTTTACGACATCTTTACGACATATTTACGACATCTTTGCGACATCTTTGCGACATAAAATCTCTATGTCGTAAAGATGTCTTTGCGGTATCGTAAAGACATCGGCAGATCATACGACTTATTTAAGATATCGTAAAGACATCTTAACAACATGGGCATAGGATGTCGTAAAGTTGTCGTAAAGATGTCGTAAAGATGTCGTATAGACGTCGCCAAACTGTGTGCCCACTGGGTTATTAAGAAGTTATGAAAGCAGATGTAATAAATTTTTGGAGATTTCAAGGTTTTTAAAGATATTGATTTATCTAAGGAATTTCAAGAGATTTTAAGGAGTCTAAGAAAATTTAAAGGATTTTGGATTTAAAAGATTTGAATTAATTTTAGTCAATTTTACAATATTTTAAACTATTTCAAAGAAGTTGTAAAGAGTTCAAAAAAATTCGGAGGACTTTAAGGATTTTCAAGAAATCTTACAAGATTTTTAAGAATTGATGTGATTTCAAAGAATTATGAGGGACTTGGCGGAATCTTCAAGTTTCTTTTTAAAGGGTTTAAAACTAATTCAAAAATAATTCAAAGAGGTTAAAGGATTTAAAAGTTATTTTGTAAGGTTTTAAGACACTTTTAGAGGTCTTAAAGCATTTCAAGGGAGTTTTTGAAAAATTATTTAAAATGATTTTAATGAATTTGAAAAAGTTCAAAGATTTTAAGGATTTTTAAGAGATGTAAAGGAATTTAAAAAAACGTGAAAGATTTTAAAAGATTTGAATTAATTTAAGTCATTTTCGAGAAACTTTGAAAGATTTCAAATGATTGTAAGAAGTTGAAGAGATTTAAAAAAAAA
This sequence comes from Belonocnema kinseyi, assembly GCF_010883055.1. Taxonomy (NCBI): domain Eukaryota; kingdom Metazoa; phylum Arthropoda; class Insecta; order Hymenoptera; family Cynipidae; genus Belonocnema; species Belonocnema kinseyi. The sequence continues at coordinate 29,525,261 of NC_046660.1, forward strand.
TCGGAAGAGTTTAAGGATTATCAAGAAATTTTACAGGATTTCTAAAAGAATCACTTCGGACTTGACGGGATTTTAAAGTTTAGTTTTAAAGGATTTAAAAATATTTCCATAAATTTTAGTGACCTTAAAGAATGTTAAGCATTTAATTTAAAAGTTATTTGCAAAAATTCAAAGAATTTAAGGATTGTCAAGAGATTTAAAGGAATTTAAGAATATTTAAAAGATTTTACGTGATTGAAACTAATTTTAGTTAATTTCAAAATACTTCAAAAGATTTGAAATGATTGCGAAGAATTCAAAGGCATTAAAAAAAAGGCGGAGAAGTTTAAGGATTTTCAAGAAGTCTTATATGATTCCTAAGAAGGATGACAGTCTTTGATAATTTTTGTTTTCTCAAAGTGCAAGAATAGTCTCATGACATCTTTGAAAAACACATTTTAACGATGTACCAAAATTCAAAAATTTTGACCGCCAACTATCCCAACAATGCAACCTAACCTCAATCACGGCACATTATTTTTTTTCTTGATAGATTGTCCAAATTGCACACTTGCACAATTGCTAACAATAATTAAAGAAATGACTTTTCTATCTGAGAAGCAAAGCCATATCACGATTTTTCACTTACTTTCGCCTACAAAAATTCATTTTAGTCAAACTCCTATCCCAGTGGGCACAAAATTTGGCGACGTCTTTACGATATCGTTACGACATATTTACGATAACTTTACGATATCCTATGTCCATGTCGTTAAGGTGTCTTTACGATATCGTAAATAAGTTGCATGATCTGACGGTGTCTTTACGACATCGTAAAGACATCGAAACTACATGTACATAGGATGTCGTAAAGTTGTCGTAAGGATGTCGTTACGATGTCGTAAAGACGTCGCTAAATTTTGTGCCCATTGGGATGTAATGAATGCTTCTCAGTCCACCAAGTGGTAAGGCCTTACAGATTTCGACTCTACGGACCTCGTATAACGTAATGTTAGAATAATCAATTTGTGCATAATGTTTATGAGCGACTTCTGTTGTTTTTCCTCACTTTGCTAAATATAAACCTCATAACTAGCCCATTGACAACATTGCAAACTGCTTGCAGGGTTTGACGACAGCACGGTTGGTAATTCCCCAAAATAGTAATTGAAAAAAAGCTTTCTTCACTATTCTAATTATTTAGGACCAGGAACACATTCTTGCATGCCTTCTATATAAATTACAAAATTTTTAACACGATATCTCACTCCATGTGGACGTAAGTTGGGAAAGAAATCTTCCAATGGTATTTTCTTCAAGCAACATTTTTTCTCAAAATTTCCACCGAAACAAAGCAGAGACATGAACTTTATTACCTCCTATTTCATTTCCCAAACTTTCAGAGCGATACCTCACTGCGTTTAGACGAAAGTTGGGAAAGAAAAATTGAAGACCAGGTTTGGTCACGTGACCCTCTCGTCACATGGCCTTAAAAATATAAAATTTTCATGGATTTTCTTCCCATAAAATTAAATAGGAAAAAATTGGGTAGTATTGGGTCGGCTTGATGTTTTAAATAAAAAAAACTCTGAAAGATTTTGATATGGAAACAGTTTTTAGAGTTGAATCAAACATTATAGTACTTTATATAACATAATTTTAGATTGTTTAACTTGATTTCCAATTTTTTAGACTCCTATACTTACTAGTTAAATAATCAATTAGATGAAATAATCAATTGAATGAAATTATCAATTATCTTCAACTCCCATATTTTTTCCTATTGAATCCTTCCCAGTGGGAAAAAAATTTGGCGACGTCTTTACGACATCGTTACGACATCTTTACGACGTCCTATATCCATGTCGTTTCGGTCTCTTTGCGATATCGTAAAGACATCATCAGATCATACGACTTATTTACGATATCGTAAAGACACCTCACCGACATGGACATAGAATGTCATTAAGTTGTCGTGAAGACGTCGTAACGGTGTCGTAAAGACGTCGCCATACTTTGTGCCAACTGAGTTTACTTCGAAATTATAGTTACACTACTGATATTTCATCTTTTATACACCTAGAGTTCTTAAATACCCGATAATTTAAGTTCAGGTCATATAATCGAAAATATGGCAGAATTTAGGAGAATCGAAAAGAATTTAAGGGAATTTAAAAAATGTGTCATAGTTTTGATTTTAATAAAAAAATAATTAAATTTATGCAAAAAAAGAAAAGAATTTTAAAACCAAAAAGACGAATTGCCAACAAATAAAGATTTTACACTCAAAAAAATAAATAAAATTTTTTCTAAATTATTGAAACTTCAAACCAGACGACAATTTTTCTTTACAAAAATTCACTTTGCAAACAAAAAAACTGTCAAACAAAAAATTAATTTTCCACGAAACTGATGCATTGTTACGCAAAAAAAGGAAATTACAAACTAAAAAATTATTTTCTGCAACAAATAAAAACTCGAATTTTTAACTAAAAAATATCGATCTTAACAAAAAAATTGAAATTTTACATTTTCTGCTAAATAATTAATTCTGAACAAAAAAAAAGTATTTTCCACTAAGCAGTTACATATTCAACCAGACATAAGCCTTCAATAGTTAGTAGTTAAATTTTCAATTAAAAAAGATTAATTTATAACAAGATAATTTTTAAACAAATTAGTAGAATTATCAAGCAAAGAAGAACGAACTTTTATATTTATCTCTAGCAAATAGTTGCAATTTTATCAAAAATATTAAATTTATCGTAAAGCAAAAGAACTTTTTTACAAAACAAGTTGAGTTTTCATCCAAAAAAGATTCCAGTTAACTCAGTAACATCAAAAATTAAATTTTTGTAACAAACAAATATGTATCTACGTGAAAAATTGAATGTTTAATTAAAAAAAAAAAAGAATTTTTTCAACCAAAGAGAATTAATTTTAAACAAAAAGCAAATTTTAAAATAAATTCTGAGATTCTCATAAAATGTTTTCTATTTTTTTTAAGACTAATTAATTGAGAATTAGAACCTGAGAAGATAATTCTTTTAAATTTTAAAACTTAAGTCGACCTTAATGAAGTTGTATTCCTCATGAGGAGGGTGTTATATTCTCGAAACGTCGAATGTTGTATCTGCAATAAAGGATCTAGCATCTATTTCTGCAATTTTTTTGTCTGACGTAAGTCAGCTCCAACAGAAAAAAACACTGTCCAATAAATAAACAACTCAGACGAAAAAACACCGACATCGATTTACAATCATATATATTTGGGAACAAGTGGCACACTATTTCTGGAATATCCCGGTTTTTTTCGGTTTTATTGAATTTTATCTCATTGCTCCCTGTAATGAATATTATTAGAATTTTTTCATCATTTTATGTTCCCTTTATTTAATTTAGAATTTCGCCTTTCTTACCTCTAAAAATATATTGTAGCTGAAATTAATCGTTTTATTTTATCCAATTTTCTGATTTTGGAAAGCCTGACGAAAAGGTCAGTCTCATTTTTAGAAAATTAATCCATTTCCTCTATTTGGATCTAATTGAGTATTATAAAATTACGTCATACTCGGTCGGTCACTTCGAAATCTATAAGGCCTTACCAGACGAAAGTAAGTGAGAAATCGTGAAATCCCAGTAGGGAAAAAATTTAGCGACGTCTTTATGACAGCGTTACGACATCTTTACGACAACTTCACGACATCCTGTGTCCATGTCTTTTCGGTATCTTTACGATATCGCAAAGACACTGAAACGACATGGACATAGGATGTCGTAAAGATGTCTTAAATATGTCGTAAATATGTCGCAAAGATGTCGTAAAGACGTCGCCAAATTTTGTGCCCACTGGGATGGATTTTCTGGTCAAATAGAAAAGCCATTCTTTAATTATTGTTGCAATGTGGAAAGTTTGCGATTTGGATAATCCACCAAAAAATATAGTTTGACGTGATTGAGGTCAGGTTGCATTGTTGTGATAGTTGGTGGTCAAAATTTTGAAATTTTCGTAGTGCATACAAGTGTATTCTTCAAAGATATTAAGCGATTATTTTTCACTTTGAAAGGTACAAGGAGAAAATAAGAATTATCAAAGACTCTTTAAATTCTTCGAAAACTTTTCGAATAACTTTTCAGTAACACGCTTGAAATTATTTAAATCACTTAAATTGCCTAAAAATCTTATAAAATCCCTGGCAAATACTTCAAAATTTTGGGTTCTTTTAAAAATCTTTGAAATTTTTTAAAAATCCTTTCGAATTGTTTAAAATCATTAAAAATCTGTTGAGATTTCCAAAGATCATTTAAGCTCTTTTAAAATCCTTCAAAGTCTCTTTGATATGAATCTACTTAAAATCACGTACTATCAAAAACTATTATGATATAACACAGTGGGCACGAAGTTTGGCGACGTCTTTACGACATCGTTACGACATCTTTACGACAACTTTACGACATCCTATGTCTATGTCGTTGAGGCGTCTTTATGATATCGTAAATAAGTCGTATGATCTAACGATGCCTTTACAGTATCGCAAAGAAATCGAAGCGACATGGAGATAGGATGTCGTAAAGTTGTCGTAAAGATGTCGTAACGATGTCGTAAAGACGTCGCCAAATTTTGTGCCCACTGGGAAGTCGCCGCATATTGAGGTTATAACCTCTTTTACGGAACATTATAATTTTTCGTAATGGTTTGCCTAATCGCAAACTTTCTAAATTGCCAACAAGAATGAAAAAATGAGCTTTTCTATCTTAAAAGCAAAGCTATATTACTATTTAAGAAAATTAATTTCTCCAAAATTAATTAATTTTAGTCAAATTTCTATCTAAACAGTGCTTTGTAGCCAACCTAGTAGTATAGCCTTCAAGATTTTGACGTTGCCGACAGTGTGTGACGTAACATAAGAATACTCAAGTATATCATTTCATTACTCAATTGTTTTCTAACTTTGAATTGTTTTTTTTTAAACCTGTAAGTGAGTATTGTTTTAATGATATATTAAAAATGATTCTTTTGTAATTTTTGTAATTAATAATTGATTTACTTATAATTTTAGTTTTAATTTATTTATTTCTTCTGAATTAAAGAACCAACTCTTCAACCATTTTTCAGAGATGGGCTAGCAAATAAATTTAAATCCCGGTACACTAGTTCGAATCGAATTTTAAAATTTTAATTTAGTCTTTAAAAATTGTTTGAAATTATTTCATATTGACTTTTTGAATAATTTACATTTGAATTTTGCGACCAGAAATTTTGGTAAAAAGTTCAGTCTAAAAATGAGTTCTTTTTTAGTGCCGAAGAATGATTGACTAATTTTAATAAATTGGTGGGTTATATAATATTGGATAGTTCCGAATTGTACCGGATCAAATATAATTGGTTGTAGTTCGAATAATTTTAACAAGATAAGAGCTAAAAAAGACTCTTTTTTTCCTTGAAATACACTTTTCTTGGTAACTTCGTTTTCTAAAAAATAGACAAAACATTACACAAGTTAAAAATATCACATTGTGCTTTTTAAAAAAACGTGATGCTTTCTAATTCTAAAAAAAAGCATTTCAATTAAAAATTGAAAGCTGTAGACATTTTTGAATATTAAATTCCAGATTTCCACTATTGGAGAGTGTGGTATGATGTCAATATGGGTCATGGTGTCAGAAAAGTTATCATGAAAAATCGGGTTTGGCGGAATCAGATGAAAAAGTCTTTGGCAGAAACTTAGTGCTAACAGCATATTTTAAAATACATCCAGCATGAAAATATTAGGTTATAATAGATAAATTATTTTTTTAAACTGCTAGTTTCATTAATTGTTTTTATAAACTTTTTTAATATATTTAAATTTATAAAATATTGCAACATGACATGTGGGGAATGATGTCCAAAATATTTTTTAAATCTGGTAAATCTGGTTAATTTCATATTTTAAACAAATTATCATTTTTTGAAAAATAATTCACGTTGTCAATGAAGTTTTATGACAGTAAAATTATAATTACAGAAAAATTTCCTTAAAAATTCAAAATTTCACCAATCAAGTGAAAATACGGTATTATAACCTCAAAAATAAGGCAGAGCAGGCGGTGATTTCGAAATTGTACTTTTTAAGTTTTAATCAGTAATAAAAAATTCAAAAAAAACAATTGAAAAACTTTGATTTCCCCCTTGACAATTAATTATTGTTTAATTTCAAAATATCAAAAAATGGAGCCAGAGATGTCCTCTTCTTTCTCAAGTTGGTGTCCTATATAAATAGAAGACATACAATTTTTTTACTGTATATTGCATAGAAAGAATATATTAACCTTTTTTAATTTTTTGAACAATCTGAATTTATTTAAACTATTATTTTTTCCCAAAAATATGTTTTAAATCGTATTTAATGAATTAAATATAATATTGCATTACTTTGAGGAGTAGTTAATTCTGTTCAAAGCTTTATTTCATTCTTCATACAATTAATTATTGTTTTTTTTTCTTGAAATTACCTTCAAATTAAGTGTGGATGATTAACGAATTAAAATGGTTTAAACAATTAAATTAAATTTTTAACAGAATTTTCTTTCTCAAAATCATGTAAAATTATGTTTAGTTCTGAAAATATAATTTTATAACTATTTCAAAAAAGTAATTCTCTGAAAAATTAAAAAATGGGTAATATATTATTTCTATAGACTATACAGTCAGAAAAAAGTTGTTGTATCCAATTTAAATATTAATTCTCAAAGTATTTGAAAAAAATGCTTGAGCGAATCAAAATTGCTTACAAAAATAGGAATTTGGTAAGCATTAGCCGTAATGTCTAAGAATTATGTAATTATTATTTAGAAAGTAGCATAGAGTATCAAATTGGGAAAAAATTGAACATCTCTGGCGCAATTTTTAGAAAATTTTGAAAATGAATAAGAACTAATCGTTTAAATAATTACATAATGTCTTTACCCATTTTTAATACTCTAAGCAATTACCAACTATTGCATTTCATTCCACAAATATGATTTCTTACAATAAATTTAAAAAAATTGTTTAAATAAGTTAAATTTATTTAAACAATTAATAATTGTTGAAAAAGCCATAAAAAACATTCAAATTATCCATTCCGAAAAGATGAAATTTCTCTGCGTCAATTGAATTCAATTTTGAAGTAACCGGTGACGAGTTAACATTTGAAATTCAAAAAAAAAAATTACAGATTTTCTTTCCCTAAAAATTGAAACATTTTAGGGAATGCCTTGTCCTCTAGAGTGAAAAAAAATTGCAATGAATTCTTGGATCAACCTAATATATATGAATTTTATTTTCATAATAGGCAATTATAGGTTAATATGTTAGATTATATGACAATTAAGATACATTATTGCAACTGTAACATACGACTCTGATTATCTCTTAAATTTTGAAGGTTGTGCGTTCAACATAATTATTAATATCAATATGTGATTAAACTTCTAAATCATATCTACTCTTCCCGCGCTATTATAATGTAACAATTATTATAAAATATCTATTTATTATAAAGAAAATAACCAGGCAATTAAATTCAATTTACTGGTTTGAAAAAGTTAAATTATTGCAATCATTTCTATTCCTTCTTTAATATTTTTGTTTTCTGTCAATATTTCCTGATTTAGGAATATAAGAAAATAAGAACTAAACTCAATAAATAGAATTCAAAATATTATTGATCAATGCGTGTTTTGAATTTTAGCGCGTTTGAAACCTGTCGGTAAAGAAGATATCTCTTAGAAGCGATTTCAGATATCTAGACAATGAATAGAATCTTCAAGAAATAAGAGGTTATATCTGAGGTGTGCGATATGCTTCACTGCAATACTCATATTTTTGAACTAAACTGGCAGTAATATGACGGACACCATGCCCCATGGTATGGGGTACGCTGACCGAAATGCAAGCCCAACCCATTAATTAATTATCAAATAATGGATCAGTTCTAAATCGGTTTTCGTTACTGGCTAATGTAACATGATAATCTGAGCTTTTTTACAAAAAAATACAGGCATCAAAATCACATTTTACTTATAATTTCCTGGACATTTCATTCAAAGCCGAGCACAATACCCCACCCTCCCGTACTGTGCCACTTTAAGCTACAGAAATTTGGCGGGAACTTAAATGTTCTACAAAATAATTCTTGAGCTTTCAACTAGTAAAAGGATTGTATTTGATGATATCGTATTGACCAGGATCAGAGATAATAGAATTGAATCGGATATTATTGGCTAGAATTGCATAGAATTGGATACAATCGGAAAGGCTATTATTTTATTGCATGGAATAGGATATTATTGGATATTTTTGGATCAGACGAAATATCATAGAATCGTATAGAATCAAATTGGATATGATTGGACCGAATAAGATATCATACAATATGATAGGATAGCATCGGATAGGGTTGGATAGGATCAAGGTAAAATAAAAATGTAACCGTTACAAATGTTTAAAAAGTGGCTTTGAAGCTTTTTTTGTGTTGAAGCAAAATGTGTAAAAAAAGTTGTACAACTAAAAAAATTACGCCTTTATCGTTGCTGAACTTTTTTGTCAAACCAATCTTTTCGGATAAAATAAACAAGACAATTAAAAAGCAAAATATTTTTTTAGTAGTGTCTAGGTGAAAAGGGCAGCCTATACAGATAATTTTTTCATATCCCGTTGGAAGCTTTCATGAAAAATGGAAAAAAGTGATTTTTTTTACCTTTAAGACCTTTGCGCTTATAAATTTGGTGTTAACAACAAAAGATTGTAACAGTCGAGTGTTTCATACCACAAATGCAACTTTTTATATAGTATCATTTTAAACTAAAAAAATGTACTATTTTTGACTCGCTAGATGCAAAGCAGGCAATCTGGCAACATGTGAGGCAAGTGCCAACATAGCCGCCCGCACTTCGCTAATTAGGATTTCAAAGGCTAGTGATGCTCACGTAGAGTGGTTCACCAAGTTTCAAGTTTCAAAGGATTTTTTTGAAAGACTCCTCCCGTCAACCAAACCGCCGATCTTTGAATGCTGCTAGACAATTTTAAAGGTAAAAGTTAGAGCCTTCTGATTTCTATGGGATTTGTGGCTTTTAAATATTGAACCCTCTCTTTTCGCTTGCTTGGCTATCAGCAAAATTCATTCAAAGAAAATATCAAAGGAGGCCCAAAGTTGGGCATAAAATGAGATAAATATATTTTTAGAAACTTGTAGCAGTGAATAACGTTATTAAAAAAAAAATTTGGGTTTCTAATACTTCACAAAAAATATTTCTAGCTTACGTCTATTTCGACTTATCCAAACATATGTGAGCTCACCATGATATCACGGCGTGCCTGAAAGAACTTTAAATGGGGTGACAATAGAGGTCTTATTTTTGAGTTTTGTTCTTGAAAGCTTCAGAAACAATTGCCAAGGATAATTAAAATCATTCTTAGAGCCGTTTTTTATTTTTGATTTTTTTAATATAAATTTTGTACAAGTTAACTCTTTAAATGATAGATAATAATTAACCTCATATTTTAACAGGATGGGAAAAGAACATTTTCATTTTGAAATTATATTTTTCTGAAAGTGGAGCGATAGTTAGAGCATCTTTTTCAGAAAAATATAATTTCAATCTTTTAGAATTAAAAAACTAATGCCATAGACATTAACTTTGAATTAATAACTTCAATTATACTTTATTTAAAGAAAATCATTTGTCAGAGCAACAGCCATAATCGATTTGTGTATTTCAAAAATTACAGTTCATATTATTATAAAGTTTTAGTGACCAATTTAGAGGCGTTTTTTTTAAGTTGGGAAAAAGTTGGTTATGATAAAAATTATTTAAAAATACACTTATCATACAATATGTTTATCAGAAAAAATGATAAATATAATTCCTTTTTTTCAAATTTAAAAAAAATTAACATTAACAAAAAAATTATTGCCTATGATTAAACCGCAACCAGAAGTGATGAAAATCGCACGGTTTCCAAATAACATTTAAAAATAAATTAAAAATTTTACAATAAATTTATAATTTTGAAGAATAATATGAGGAATAATAAAACATGAAATATAAACATGTCAAAAATGTATGAAATATATGAAAACAGAAATATTTTTAAAAATCTGCCCGCTTTGCGGGCATATTCTCATCGCGGGCTGCGCGCGTGGCTCGCAAGTTTGAGCGCGCCTAAACCGCGCGAGGTTTTGTTGAATTTTTTTTTCTCGTAACTTTCGTCGTTTTCCCACGAATTTTTTTCTTTTTTATTTATTTTTTCAATGTTATTTTTCACGAATAAAACAAAAATTACGCGTCCTATCAAAATGTGATTCTTAATGGAATTGTAGATCTTTTGCGGGATAACAATTTTTGTTAATTTATCTTTTTTCGTATCCTACATAGTTTGACAAGAAAATGGAATTTTTTATTTTTTATTATTTTTTGTGCAATCAAAATTTTAATTTTCGATTTTTGAAGAAAATCCACAAATTTGTTATGATAATCCTGTAGAGCTTTCAAAAATAAATTTTTTTCTTTTCTTGACTTTTTTCATATCGTGTGTTTTTTGGTTTAAAATTTTTATTTTCGGTTGATGCCAACAATTTTGAAAACGCTATAACTCTGAGAATTTTTTTTAATCAAAAAAGTTATAAGGATGAATTGTTTGTTCTTTTTAACACTATAAACATCCGTGCATAGAATTTTCAAAATCAGCAAAAAGTGGTCTCAAAAATGTTCAAAATGCGCTCACTTTTTTAATTTTAATCATAAATGGCTGTTACACAAACTCGTTGTTTCTTTCAGGACCTAAAAAAAGTGTGTCAAAGATGGATTTGATTCGTTGATTTTTTGAAGAGTTATCGTGTTTACGGACAGACGGACAGACAGACAGACGCCATAGTAAAAACCTGATTTGCGGATTCAAGGAGTCTCGAAAAGTGGAGAGCCGTTGAAAAACTATGATGTCAAATTTCCGACAATTCTAATACTTTCTCAATCATAAATGATGAGAATGTAAAAAAATTAATTCTACTGTGTGTTTTAAATGTACTTTTTTTAGTTAAAATTTTAAGTAATTTTATAAAAATTTATCTTTTCAGCTGAAAATTCATGTATTTTGATTAAATTAGTCTTTTTTAGTAAAAAACTAATCTTTTTGGTCTATCTCTTTAGTTGCAAATTTAAATATTTTCTTGGAATTTCGTTTGCTTTTGCTAAAAATTATGTTTATAAGCTGAAAATTCAACTATTCAATTTTTCATTTTTAAATTACTTTCTTTCAGTTGAAAATTTAACTATTTGATTGACAATTAATGTATTTTGTCAACAGATAATTTTTTCGTAGAAGATTAAGATTCGTGGTTAAAAATTCATTTTTTTAGTAAAAGATTAATCTTCTTGGCTAAAAATTCATCTTGTTGGTAAGAAATTCAACTTTTTACTTAAAAATTCCATATTTTGGTAAAAACTGAAAATTTCTCTTTTTGGTAGAAAAAAAATCTTGGTTGATAATTTTTCTTTATGGAATTTTTTTTATTAAAGATTTATTGTTTCAATTGAAAGTTGTTGTTTTTTTCTTTAAAATTTATCCAATAAGTTTTAAGAAAATTTCATTAGTTTGAAATTATTAATTCTTTTAACTAAAAATATAAGTTTTCGATTTTTTGTAAGAAAGTTACTTTTTTTTAGTAGAAAATTCAGGTATTTTTATGAAAAATTTTCTTTTTTAGGCAAAAATTAATCTTGTTGGTTTAAATTTCACCTTTTTGGTACATTATACTTTTTTTGCTTGAAAAATTATTTTGTAGAGAATACGTTTCTTGGGTTTTTGGTTATGACATTACGTTGAAAACTCGTTCTTTGTTTGACTGATTTTTTTTTTTAATTTAAATTTAATTATTCGACATTTAATTTTAATGTAATCTTTTTTCTTTGAAAATATCAACTATTTGGTTAAAAATTGATGTATTATGTTAATATTTTGTAGAAAAATATTGATGTTTGTGCTTGAAAACTCATTGTATTTGGTAAAAGATTTATTTTTTTTTATAAAAATGTATTTCTGTCGCTTAAAATCGATTTACTTTCGTGAAAATTCAAATTGTTTGTTTCAAAATATTTTTTAAACGGAATGTTGAACTACTTCATGTTTGACTAAAAATTTACATTTTAAAGATTTAACTATATTGTTTGAAATTTATATACCTATTAAGTTGAAAATGCTTCTTCTTGACTGGAAGATTAATATCCCTGTTTCGAATTGTATTTTTTTTTTGTTAAAAATTTAACTATTCCGTGAAAAATTCATTCATTACTGTCTTTTGTAGAAAATTAATGTCCGTGGGTGAAAATTCATCTTTTTTGTTGAAAATTCGTCTTCCTTTTTAGCAAAATTAATCTTCATGGCTGAAAATTTACTTTTTTGTTTAGAAATTCAACTTTTCATTTACAAGTTCCATATTTTGGTTAAAAATTCCTTTTTTGTGGTGAAATATTTATTAGTTTCATTAAAAACTCACTCCTGTGACTAGAAATTGATTTATTTTTTTGTAGGAAAAGTTAATAATTTATGTTCAAATTTAATTACTGCATTTTTGGTTGAACACTGACCTTTTTTAGTTAAAAATTCATGTTTTTTTTGTTTAAAAATCGTCTTTTTTAGTAGGATAATAGTGCTCTAGGTTGACAACTCACATATTTTTTTTTTAAAAGTAATTTTTTCATTGAAGATTTATCGTTTCAATCAAAATTTGATTTTTTTGCTTTAAAATTTACCTTTTTTTTTAAATGTCCGTTTAAAATTATTAATTTCTTTAACTGAAAATTTAAGGATTCGATTTTTCGTTGCATGGGCGAGGCGAAAAAAAAATAAAATGTTGAAGTTTTTCAAGGATTTCGAAAAGTATGAAGATAATAAAAAGGTTTTTCCTAATATTCGTGGAAAAATCTTCAAGAATTTTTCATTTAAAAAATTGTATTTTAACGAAATATTGAAATAGATTTCAAAAGACATCCACATTTTTCAAAATATAACTTGGGATATTTTAAGTCATTTTTTTACTGTTCCAGCATTTGATTAATGTTTTAGAAAAAATAAGAATCATTTTTAAAAAGACAACGAATTTTCACAAGAATTTCAAAAATAATTAAAAATTGCAGAACATTCTACAAAATTAAAAACAAAATGTAGATTTTCTAACATCGTGAAATACAATTTTGTAAGTTGTTTAAGTTGTGAGAGGTTTCAAAATAATACAAACATTTTCTTAAGAGTCCTAGAAAATTTTTTAGTAATTTTTGATTTCAATAATAATTGTAAGATGATATTTCAACTAGATTTGATGAATTGTCAATTAAAATGATAAATATGCAATTTCAATAGATTCATTTGCAGTCATAAAATAAATTTTGAAGCAAAACAGAATGATTTTTCAACGAAATATCTACATTTTTAAACAATGAGATGAATTTTCAACTAAAGTGATAAATCTTAAAACCAAAAAATGACTTTATATTAGAATTGTTGAATCTTTTCCAAGGAAATTAATTTATAACCAAAGTAGATCAATTCTCAATAAAAAATGGAATTGTGGCTATTTCAACTTATAAAATATTTTATTTAAAAAACAGTTGAATTCAACAAACAAAAATTTCAACAAAATTTTTGAATCCTGAACCGAGAAGACGAGTTTCAAAAGAAAATAAGTAACTTTTTAAACAAAATGCAGTTAATTCAGTACGAATTACACTCAGAAAAAGATTATCACCTAACCGGGAAAATAATAATTCGATTGAGAAATACAAATAATCTGTCTGATCTAGACTCTTTAACTGTGCTTACCTATTTCATTTTTAGTTAAAAATTAAATTCATCACGTTCAGATTCATCTCTTAGGTTAAGAATTTATAAATTACTTTACAAAATTTTCTTTTGTTGGCAGTATGTTTTGCTGTGAAAATTGAAATATTTGCTGAAATTTTTTTTGTATCGAAAATTAATTTTTTAAACATAAATTAGGCGGTTAAAATTTTGTTTAAAAATTAATATTTCTGAGTTGGAAATTCATCTTTCCGCGAAAACTGAAACTATTTGGTTGATAATTAATCTTTTTTGTAGAAATTGAAAGTTCTTGGTTGAGATTTTATCTTCTTGGTTTCAAATTAAACTATGTAGTTAAAAATTCATCTATTTTTTAGGAATTCTATATTTTCACTTGTTTGGAGCTAAGTCGAAACTTTTTTTCAAGAAGTTTTTCAATTAAATAAAAAGTTTATTTATAAACGTATTAGGATTTTTTTATCGAGAATTTAGTTGGCTACAAAATGTTGCTGATTATTTTGAAAGGAGATGCTTTGTATATCATTCATTATAAAAAAGTGATAAAGTATTAGGGCTTACTTTTATTAAAAAACTAAGTTCACACTACTTTTATCTTTTTTCAACAAGTGTCCGCTTAGCCCCATTGTCCGCTTAGACCCACTGTTCCCTACCAAACTTATTTTAATGAAAAGCTCCTTAATATTTTTTTGTACACTTCGTCTTATTGTCAATACTATTAAAAGAAAGATTATTTTGTTTTTTATTGTAAAAATTAATGTGCAAGAAAGGGCGGTTAACGTGCAAAAAGAGTGTGGCGCGAAATTTGAAATATTTTTGCTCCTCACATAAATAATTGTCACTCTCCTATTTGTGTGATTTAGAATTTGAGTGTCGGAAATTTGCCCTAAGTGCGATGAGTTAAATCACCGAGAATAATCATATTTAATGTGTTTGGTATAGGTTATTAGTCTCGCGGGATTAAATGTAGTAACATTCTCATTACTGCAATTTGATATGGGAATATATATGTGGATGATAACATTGTCACCACTGGAATTTGATATGCTCATTTGTATGTCATTAAACTTGCAACGACACGCGCCATATGCTGGGATTTTTAATTCCAATTATTTTCTGTAGATTACAATGTTCACAATTACAATAACAATTACAATTTCGGGTGAAAATAGCAAAAACAAAAAAATTAAGAAAATCGGTATTAGACAAGATAGAATAGAATAGAATAGAATTGAATAGAATAGCATAGAATCCAATAGGAAGAAATAGAACCTAATAGCATGAGATATGAAGTAATAGAGTAGCATATATTATAATAAAATAAAACAGAATATAATAACATGAAATAGAATAGGGTAGAATAGCATAGCAGGGAATAAAATAGCAGGCGATTGAATGAAATAGGATAAAATAGAATAGCATGGAATATAACTGAATAGCATGGGATATATCATAGAAAATAATACATTATAATAAAATATAATAGAATTGAATAACCTGAAATAGAATAGAATAGCATAGAATAAAATATAATTAAATGCATTAGCATGAAATAGACTGAAAATGGATGAACTAGAATGGAATAAAAAAGAGTATAAGAAAATTGTATATAATAGAGTACAAAACCATTAAATAAAATAGGATGGAATGGGATACAAGAGAATAGAATGTAATTCAATAGAATACCATGCAATAGAATAGCATATAATAGCATAGCAGGGAATGGAATATCAGGAAATTGAATGGAATATGAACTAAGAACGTATAGAATAATGTCACGTAACAGAATTTAATAACATAGAGTAAAATAGAATGTAATACGATAGAATAGGATTGAATAGCAAAGAGCTCAAAATAATAAATTGTAATAGCGTGGAGAAGAATGGATTTTAGTGCAAAATAATAAACCGGAATATAAAAGAAATAATAGAGTATAAAGTCATTGAACAGGATAGAAGAGGATAGAAGGGAAGAGAATGTAATTCAATGTAAGAGCATGCAATAGAATAGAAAAGAATACAATATAATATAAGAGCATAGAAGAGCATCGTTTAAAACTTAATAAAATGTATTAGCATGGAATAGAGTACGAAAACGTCGACTAGAATAGAATAGAAAAGGATATAAGAGAATTAAACATAATAGAGTACAAAACTATTGAATAAAATAAGATAGAATAGCATATTATATATTATAATAGAGTAGAATATAATAGAATAGAATGGCATGCAATAGACGAGAATAGAACAGCATAGCAAGAAATAGAATATCAGGCAATTAAATGGAATATTAAATAACAGAATATAAAAGAAAGGCATGTAGCAGAAAATAAATTACATAGAGTAGAATAGAATGTAATAGAATATAATAGCATGAAAGATGCTATAAGAGAATATAATGAAATAGCATATAATAGCATAGAATAGGATTGAAGAGAACTGGATATAATAGAGGCCAAACCTACTGAATAAAATAAGATAGAGTACGATAGAGGAGAATAGGATGCGATTTAATAGATTTCCATACAATATAATGAAGAAAAATATAATATAACAGCATGTAGTAGGATCCAAAACAATATAATAGGATAGAGTGAAATATAACATAGTTTAATACCATTGATTAGTATAAAATACAAAATCATCGAATAGACCAAGATATAGAACGATTGAGGAGAATATGATATGATATAATTAAATAAATTATAATTGAATAAAATATCATTAAATAGAATAAAAAAGAATACAATAGAATAGAACGGCATAGAGTGAAACATAATCAAATTGAACAGCATGGAACAGAATTAGAAAGAATTTACTAGAATCGGATATAATTGAATAGAATAGCATGGAATATAATAAAATAGAGTAGAATTTAAAAGAATAGAATATCATGATAAATAGAATATAAAATAATCGAATGTAACAGCATTAAATGGAATAGAAAATAATATCATAGAATATCATATAGTGGAATATAATAAAATCTAGTAGCTGTAATAAAGTTTTAGAACTTAATTATTAAAAATAGCGAAAAACTTTACGGGGTCTCGTCGAAGACAGAACCAACGAAGATACCAGTCACATTCGCGCTTTAACAAGAAACGCTCTCAATCCGACTCGAATAATTTTGCTATTGTTAGGAATAAGGTTAGTTAAAGTGTAAATAATGTATGGTACATTATGGTACGAGGTGTTAGTTCGGCGATCGCCGGCGAGTGGCAGCATCAGATGGCCCATCGTAGCCGACACAACTAACCCTGAAACACTACGCAAATGAGCAACCACACTCTGGCTGGAGAGGGGAGGCTGGTAGCCATGTTATAGATGACAAATCTACGGCTAATAGCAACCCCAGCTCGTCCGTTGACACCAACCAATCAAAAGAGGCCACGCAGGAGGTCGGCATACCCCGAAATTCCCAACCGGACCGGATTTTTCTACCATGGATGGAAAAGACTGGATGGCAGCAGCTGGTGGCTAACAACTAATTGGCCCTCTTCTCACCTGTTTTAAGTGCCATTCCCGCGTCGATCCGGTTTCCTAAAGAAAAATAGAAAATTTGGTTGCGAGTGTTTCTGAAAAGTGGCGTGAGATCGACGGAGACCCCGCGTGGATCGAAATTTGGAGAGGCGTTCGACCCAAAGACCATTTTTGATAAGTTGGGCCGAACGAACCTCTCCAAACGACCTAGCCAAAGTCTTGCCTAGAAAAGTGAAAATCGGAGCAAGGGACGCCGGTGCCTTTTCGCCAGTTAGTATGCGGGTTCCCGAAAACGTGTTCTCTCTCCGCGTGTCTATAGGGTGCCAGGGCGTTGACTGGGCATTCCAAGCCTGGTAACCGTTAGTTAAAATAGTCAGCAGCTTACCTGGGGGTTGACTAAAGATTCCCAACCTGTTAACACGTAGTAAGATAGTGTGTAGATTGTCAGAGAGTTGACTGTGCATTCCCAGCCTGACAACAATTAGTAAAAGTATTCAGTAGATTGTCAGGGGGTTGACTATGGATTCCCAGACGGAAAACGAGTAGAAAGAATAGCCTATAGTTTGCCAGAGGGTTGACTAGGCATTCCCAGAAAGACAACATCCAATCAAAATAGTCTGTAGATTGTCAGGGGGATAACAGGGCGGTACTAAGCCTGACCACAGCTAGCCAAGATAGTTTGTAGATGCTCAGGAGCGGGTCAGGAGAGTCTCTCAACCACCAGTGTTTTTGACTGTAATCGAACTGTGCTCTTCTTTGTTATTATAATAATAAATACGTTAGTTGTGTTTCATGAAACCTGAGTGTTTTACGTAATTTTCTCTCCTTCTCTCGCAGCGAGAATTACCCTTCCCTTCATCATAGTGTCTTGTGTCGACTTGAAGCTAAAATTTCTGCTGGGTAACGCCAGGGCAGCATAGTTGAGGTTAAGGTAGGGTGGACCGTACCTGGCGCAAAATAAATTAAAAGGAACTTCGAGGGTTGTTCGTGGGTCAGGAGTGTGTGGCCCACGGACTCAGTTTATTAAGACTTGACAAGCAGGAAAGTGGCAGCCATCTTGTGGCTAGAATACTCCACCTGACCCTCCCCTGGTCAGGCCATGTTACTGCTAGGCACACAGGATTTTGGAAAACCTAGTTACATAGCATAGAATAGAATGAAATTGAGTACAAAAGAATAATACTGCAGTAAAATTAGAATAGAAGAAAATATAATAGAGTACAACAGCATTGAAGAGCATAGGATATAATGGAATAGAAAAGCAAGGAACATAATAAACTATAGTAGAATATACTAGCATAAAATAGGACAGAAAAGGATACAATTTAATAGAAGAGCATAGATTTAGATATAATAAGATGTAATAGCTCAAAATAGAATGGAATATACCACAAAAGAATACAACTCGACTAAGGCTAGAAGCTGATAGAAGAGAATAAAAAATTATTGAGCACAAAAGCATTGGTGAGAATAGGATAGAATAGAATATAATGAAATAGAAGGGCATGGAAAATAATATAATATAGTAGAAGAGCATAGATTTGAACATAATAAAATGTAATAGCATGAGCAGAATAGGGTCAAAAGCATTGACTGGAATAGGAAAGAATAGAATGGAACAGAATAAAATAGCATACAATATAATAGAATAGAGTAGAATATAATAGAACAAATTTAATAAAAGGCGTGGAATAAAATATAATAAAAAAGAATAAAAGAGAATAGCATGTGATAGAATAAAGCTGAACACACTATAATAAAATATCGTAGAATCGAACAACAGAGTAGAATATAAAAAATTAAAAGCATGGAATAGACCAGAGCACAAAACCATTGAATCCAATAGGATATAATATATTAGATCACAATAGCATTTAATAAAATAGTATATAATAGGATATAACCCAATTGATTGGCACGGTATAAAATAGATAAGAGTAGAATAAAGTATTAGAGAATAGAATAGAATTATACAGAATAGAGTAGCGTGGAATAAAATGAAATACAGTATAATAACATGTAATAGCAAAGCATAGCATAGAAGAACTAATTTTAATATAATAAAATGGAATAGCATCCAATAGGATAAAATAGGCTGAAAGATAATAATATATCAATGTAATATATTATGAAAGAATAGCAGGGAATAGAATAGAATACAATAGAATATAATAGAACAACATAGAGTTGTATAGAAGGGAATAGAAAAGAATAACACATTTAATGAATATTTATTATAATATTTTAATTTTAAAAGCGGTATATAATATTTTATTTTTATAATGTTCATTTAAAAGCTTTGTCAATCTTCAAGCTCTTCTAGAAGGTAAATTTTTCGTTTTAAACAGTAGTATTCTAAATAAATTTAGGGTAAAATTATTGTGAGTATCACAACAAAATTTTTTTATTGAATTGAAAATAATATTAAGAATTTTTTGTATTATACATTATTTATCACCGAAAGTACGAGTTTTCGATTAAACATACCAACATAAACTACAGATGCTGAAAATTGTAAGTTGCATTTTTGCGGTGAAAAACTCAAACCTAACCTTAAATTGTACAAACATTTATTTTCTCATTGAGAATCGAATATTTTTTTACAAAAATACTGACTGATTCTTGTTTTGAATAAAGTGCTTCTTCTTAAAAGGGTTTAAATAACCTAATATTGTACAAAAAGTTATTTCATTTTAAGGTTATAATTTTATACTAAGAATAGTGTTTTTCGATGTAACATGCTATCATAACCTAAAATTGTTAAAAGCTGTTAATGGAATGATTGTGAATGAGAATCTGATAAATAATGGTGATCTAGAAAATCTTTTTCATTCTTAAATAAAAATACCAACTTCGACTAAAAACTCTACAAATTAAAAATATCCTTTGGAGTTTGATGATTTTTGTTTAAAATAAAGAATCTGTGATTTAAAAATGTTCTCATAATCTAAATTTGTAACATAATCTGTTATCTTAATTTAAATTTAATGAATTTTTATTAACAATAATTGAACCATTTTTCATTAAAAATACCCATTTACTGCGTGAAAAATTAATATAACCTAAAATTGTTACGATTATAAAAACCAGCCTCCTGGTTTTGAATTGTTAATGAATTTCTTCAAGGTCTAAATAAAAGTTCTTAAAATTCATGGGAAATTTAGAAAATGCGTGAAAAGTTGGAATAATTTTTAGAAATTAAAAGGTTTCGAAGGTCTGATAAGATTTAAAAAAAAGAATTTTTTTTATATTCGTGCGAAAATGTTAAAAAAATTTTTATTTTGAAAAATAAACTTCAGGAGAAAATTAAAAAAGGATTTTAATCATAATAAACAATCTCCAGAAATTTCTCAAAATAGTTTAGAAAATTTAAAAGCAAAATGTTTTAATTTGGTAAGATTACAAAATAAAATCGAACAAAAATTGGGTAAATTCGAGAAATATTCAGTACAACTTAAAAGAATTTCGAAAGTTTTCAAAAGAAAAAACAAATTTTCTTAAACTTTCTGGGTAAATTTATAAAATCGTAAAGTAATTTTGAAAAATTTGGAATGATGTTTGAAAATGTTGAGAAAAATTCATGTGAATTAAGAATATTTTCAGGAATTTAAGACGTCTTTAATAGATTGCAAATTTTTGAAAACTCTGAAACATTTTCGAAAATTTATCAAATATTTCTTAGTTACTTCCCAACTTTTAAAATTTCCAAATATATTTTAAAAGAACTCGAATTTTTTATAATATTTTGTATAATCCTATATTTTCTAAAATTTTTCTTTAAAATCTTCTAGATTCTTTTGTGACAAAATCATAAATAAGCAAGAAAAAAATTGCTGAATTATAAAATAAATTAATTGTTAAATTCCCATAAATATTTCTATTGCTGAAATTTAAGTTTGACGAAATTTAAAATTTTCCGAAAATAATTAATAAATTATTATTTTATGATAATTAAATTGTTTGCCTTATTTATAATTATGTTATGCGCTCATAAATTAATAATTTAATAATTCGTTTATTTTACAAGTCGGTATTGAAGTCGGTGCATTTTAGCTTCGGATATTTTTAAATTTATGATTTTATTTTTTATCAATTAAAAATCTTGTCGTTATTGAAAATATGGAAAAATTAAGAATTTGACAATAATATATATTATTGGACTTTTTTCATTTATTTGTGTATTCGTTATTTACTTTTAAATTATTTTTTTATAAGTTCTGAATATTCATCCAATTCGTTCGTAAGTTTGAATTATGTCAATTATACCGCTTTTTCCTATATAAAAAAAATAATGCGTAAGCACATAAGTTTCATTTACTACCTGACTCTACAATATGAAGAAAAAATGTTTTTAAAGGGTTTTCCATAATTATTTTTTAATTTTTAGGATGATTTTTAATGATGCTTTTTATTAAAAAATGCTTTTTTTGTGGAACAACTAACAAAACTTTTGTGTAAGTTGTTTTCCCTTTTACTCCCCAGTGGGCACAAAGTTTGGAGACGTCTTTGCGACATCGTAATGACATCTTTACGACAACTTTACGACGTGCTATGTCCATGTCGTTAAGGTGTCTTTACGATATCGTAAATAATTTTTATTATCTGACGATGTCTTTACGCTATCGTAAAAACACCGAAACGACATGGAAATATGATGTTGTAAAGTTGTCGTAAAGTTGTCGTAAAGTTGTCGTAAATATGTCGTACCGATGTCGTAAAGACGTCGTCAAATTTTGTGCCCACTGGGTCTTTTACTTTAATTTTAATGCTGCTCATTTAATTTGGATTTTTAAACATATGAAAAAATGTTTTGAGGTTATGCTCACATGACCCTCAACTCTATTTTTTAAGTTTAAAATAGAAGAATTGAGAAAAGTACAAAATATTTCATTTTTGGTCCACTCTAAAGATTACATAAGGATTTTAATTTTAATGTAAAACACAATGTCAACGTAGAACGTACAGAAAAAATATTTCCCTTTGCACGTAAATTCCACAGCGAGCCTTCCGCGTTTCGCTGGACATATGCAATACCGCCTGGATAATCCCAAACAAAGCGTGATACACAAAATATAAAAAATCTCCCTGCTCCAACAAAACAATTTTTCCCCATCAGAGAATTCCGAGAATATAAGTGAATTTTTATAACAATCACTTCAATCGGTACATGTCATGTTCCAAATTAAACTGCTGTATGAATTTATCAAAATATTATTTGTATTCCATTTTAATCGGTCAAATTATTCAACAAATGGATTTTTGCATACCAAATTAATGTCAGAAGCTTTTAAAATCTTTTGAGATTGTATGAAATCCAATCGAGAATACGTCAAAATCGTTCTTTCCCAGTGGGCACAAAGTTTGGCGACGTCTTCACGACGTCATTACGACATCTTCACGGCAACTTTACGACATCCTTTGTCCATTTCGTTAAGGTGTCTTTACGATATCGTAAAGACATCGTCAAATCATACGATTTATTTACGATATCGTAAAGACACCTTAACGACCTGGAAATAGGATGTCGTAAAGATGTCGTAAAGATGTCGTAAAGATGTCGTAACCATGTCGTAAAGACGTCGCCAAATTTTGTGCCCACTGGGTTCTTCTTCTTGTTTAAAATTTAAATTCAAACAGAAAAATCTTGGATATTGAAAAAAAGAAGAATACAGGTATGCTACCCTCTGTGTTTTCAGGTATTTTCAAGGGTTTTACATATGTTTTTAATTGATTTAAACAATTTGAAAGAATTTTTAGGATTTCAGGATATTTTCAAAACTTCTAAGGATTTTTCAAGAGAGTTTTATTTGAAATATTGCAGGGAACTTGGAAAGACTTCAAAAAATTAATAATTAAGTTCTTTAATTTGAAAGGATTTTAAAGAGTTTTAATTTTTTTAGGATCATTTATTTTCTAGAATTTTGGAAGAAATGGAACAATTTCAAAAGATATGATGAAGTACAGGGTGGCTATTTTAATCAAAGAAAAAAGTTCCCGGTTTTTTCCCGGGTGAAAAAAAATGTATCACGATCAATGAAATTTAGAAAATTGAACACTAAATCTAAAAATTGTTCCATTTGGAATAATAAAAATTGAACTGTTTAAAAGCAGTTTCATCGGATAATTTTGTATTCTAGTGGTCAATAATTTACACATTCAAAATAGAAGATTCAGATTCAGATTAAAAAATATAAATCCACGTTATCATTTTCAATGCTTTAAATTGAAAAATCAATCAATGAATTTCGAAATGTTGAAAATTATACCATTTTAAGCAATTTTAAATTCTAATTCAAGCTTAGAATTTGTTGAGAATTCTCTGTTTAAATCCGGAATTTAAACTATTTTCGAAAAATTCGCTGGTCAAGTTCAGAATTTCGCTCCTTTTCTAAAATTTCCAGTACTAGCTCGGAATTTGTTAAAATTTCCGATATTGAGTCAGAATCATTATTATTCTAGACAAAGTCCAGTTCCAACTATAAATTTTTAAAAGATTGAAAATTACCTGTTCAAATTAAAAGTCAAATTACTTTAATTTTAAATAGTTTAAAAATCCTTAACATTCTTCGAAATTTTATTTCAAGATCTTGAAACATCTACATTTTGTTTCAAAATTTTTTTAAATTTCAAAATATTATTCAAGATTTTATACAACTTCTAAATATTTTTTTTAAATAATTCGAATTTTAAATGATCTTTAAAAATAAAAATCATTAAGAATTTCCTTAGAAATCTTACGAAATGTTATTATTCTTTTAAATCCTGTTAAAGTTCTTAAAAAGCTTCTAAATTTATTTTTCTGAATAATAATATTCCCTAATTAGAAAATTCCCGAATAATAAAATCCTTTCTTGAAAAATTCGTTAATAATACAATTTCCGAATAATAAAACTACCAAATAATAAAATATTAGATTTTGAAACTTCCCGAATTGAAAAATTTTCAAATAATAAAATTTCCGACAAAAAATCATCGAATTATAAAATATGCGAACTAGAATAATTTCAAAATAATAAAATTTCCGCAAAATTACCGAATAATAAAATTCTAGTATTGGAAAATTCCCGAATCGAAAAATTACCGAATAATAATATTCTCAAAGAATAAGATACCCAAATAATAAAATTGGAATTTAAGAAATTCAAATTCAATTAAAATAAAATTCAAAATCCTATTTAACGTCCAATAATCGAGTTAATGTATAGAATTACTGAAAATAAAAACAAGGATCCAACGACCGAATTTTTATAACAACCATAAAATTCACCTATTGTAATTTAAAAAACAGATCCCCTTTAAAAATATGCCTTTTATAAAAACATCAGTGGACAAAAATTGAAAAAAGAAAAAAAAGCTATGAGTGCGACAAAAAGTATCTTTTGGTCACTATATTTTATCCCATAGGGACCGTGAGGCCTGCCTTTACCACATAATCTAAAGACAATCATACTGGTCTGGACAGATAGCTTTTTCCGAAAAATGATTTTTTTTTTTTAATCGAAAATCATACTCTGTTTTTAACCAGTTAGAAAACCACTTCTTACCATAATAAGACCATTTTCACATTTTTCCAAACGCATTGGATCTGCAATATTGTATTCCTTTAAGCGAAAAGTTTTTATTTCAGATTCGGATTTAGTGACCCAGAAAAGACCCAGAAAACAATTTTCAAACCTGATATATGAGCCCTTTATCATTTTCTCTCCACCATGTTGGATACGCCATTTTGAATTTTTTTACCGAACATTTTTAAATCATATTCAGAATCAGGGTCTTACCCATCCCCTATTTCTGTAGAACCACTTTTAAACATAATGCTACTATTTCTTTCTTTATTTTTCCTTCATATTTTATTTCCTATTACAAAATTTTTTTCAAAAAAATGATCACGATGTGACCATTTTGTCACCTTTTCACGAACCATATTAGATCCATTTATTCATTTATTTCTTCACTTACCATATTAGATTCGCCATCTTGAATTTTTTTAATTACAAATTTTGCATTTAGATTTCCATTCATCGACCAAAAAATACTCCAGAAAACTACTTTGAAAGATACTCGTAATGTGACCAGTTTCTCATTTTTTCACCATATTCCGTCCGTCATATTGAATTTCTGATCACCGAACTTTTTTACATCAGAATCAGCGATCCCCCCCCTCTCCCCTTATAGCACTAAACCACCTTGAAGCATAATGTGACTATCTTTTCATTTATTTACTTACTATATTGAATATTTCATCTTTATTTTTTTTAATTAAAAATGTTACCCTAAGATTTCGATGCAGCGAACAAAAAATTCCTTAGAAAACTACTTTGAACATAATGCGATTATTTTTTCCACATTATTTGATCTGTTAACATGAATTTTTTGCCACGGAAAATTTTTACATCGAATTCCGATTCAGCGACCCAAAAAATCCAGAAAACTACTTCCAAACATAATCCGACCATTTTTGTACGACATATTGAAAATGAATTTGCAAAAATTTGGGATTAATTGAAGAATATATGTGTCTACCTGTTAATAAAAAATTAGGAAAGAGAAACACTGTTGGATTTTCTAGATTGCTAGATTGATTAGACAGCGTCCATTAACTACTTGACGCTTTCTAGGAGGGGGGGGGGGGGTACCGCCAGCAGTTTCATTCTTATAATTATTGACGAATAAGAGTAAATATTGGTCGGAGTGTAAGGGTAATTGGAGAAAGTGGTGGAAAAGGATGGTTTTGAAGAATCAGGGGAAAGCAGGGAAATTATGGGAAATAAGGGGAAGTAAAATGTAGTAAGTGAAGGAACATAAGGGGTGGAGCAGTATGGAACATGAGGACGAGGAAAAGTATACGAAAATAAAGTTGAATTAGAGATGGAGTTAAACGACAAATGGGAGGAAGTAAATGTAAATGACTGTACGGGAAATGAGGGGACAGAAGGAGAATTGATGGTATAAATTGGAAAGAGAAGTAAGGGGAATTTCTAGGATGGACAAGTATGAAGAAAAGAGGAAAAATTAGAGGTGAAATGTGATAATAAATGGAGGGAAAATAAGATAATATGGGTATAAGTGGTAAGAAAAATTAGGGGAAATGCTGGGAGTGGGAGCAGATGAAATAGAAAGAATTCAGGGGAAGTGACATGAAATATAGGAGAGAAGGAAAAAGAGGAAAAGACGAGGAAAAGTATGGAGAATGAGGACAAACTAGAGGTGGAATGGGACGACAAATGGGGTGAAAGTAGAAGAATTAAAGGTATGAGTGGGAAGAGATTTGAGGAAAAATGCTGGAAGGGGAAGTAGAGAAAATAAGAAGAAATAAGGAAAGGTGACTTGAAATAAAGGGGAAAAGGAAATAGAGGGAAGGACGAGGAAAAGTACGGAGAAACGAGCAAAAATTTGTGATGGTGTGACACAGAAAATTAGGGAGAGACACAGGGTAATAATATACGGAAAATGAGGGGAAAGTAAGAGAATTAAGGGTGTGAAGGGGACGACAAGCGAGAGGGAATTTTGGCTAGGGGAGGGGGCAAAATGAAAAGAAGCAGAATGAAGTGATATAAAATGGGGGGAGAAGGAGGTAGAGGAAAGGACAAGGTAAAGTAAAGAGAAACAAGATAAATTAGAGTTCGTACGAGAGTGAAAATTGGGAGGAGATAATGGAAATTATGGTACGGGCTATGAGGGGGAGGTAGGAGAATTGGCAAAAAGAATGGGGAAACCAGTAAGGGGAAATGCTGTGAGGGCAAGTAGGGAAAATGAGAAGATCTAGAACAAAGTTATATGAAATAAGGGGAGAAGAAAATAGAGAAAAGGACAAATAAAATTATAAAGAAATGAGAAAAAATTAGAGGTGGAATGAGAAGACAAAAAGGGGGAAAATAGAAGAATCAAGAGCATAAGTCAAGGAGAAATGCGAAAGAAAATGTTGGCAGAGAGAGTACAGAAAATAAGAAGAATTAGGGTGATGTGATATCAAATGATGGGTGAAGGAAATAGAGGAAAGGACACGGAAAAGTATGAAGAAATAAGGAAAAACTAGAGGTGCTGTGCGACGGAAAAAGAAAAGATAGTGCAGGGAAATAATGGTACGGAAATGAGGAGAAAGTAGAAGAATTAATCGCATGACTTGAGAAGAGCATTGAGGGGAAATTACGTCAGAGATAGTAGGGAAAATGAGAAGATGTAGGGAAGAGTTATACAAAATGACGGGAGAAGGAAGTAGAGAAAAGAACGAGAAAAGGTATCGAGAAATAAAAAAAAATAGAGGTGGTGTGAGAGGGTGAGTAGTCGAAAGCGAATGGAAATGATGGTACGAAAAAATAAGGTGGGGGGGGGGGTACAATATTTAAGGAAAAGATTCGGGAAGAACAGTTAGGGTAAATGTTGGGATCGGGCGTAGGGAAAATGAGAAGAAGTAGGGCGAAGTGATATAAAAGGAGCAAAGAAGGAAGTAGGGGAAAGGACCAAGGAAAGTATGAAGAAATAAGGAAAAATTGTTGGTGGAATAAGACGCAAAATGTGTGGAAAGTAGGAGAATTGAGAGTACGAGTGGGAAGAGAAGTGAGCTGAGATTATGTGAGGGGGAGTAGGGAAAAAGAGAAGAAGTAGGGCAAAGTTTTATTAAATAAGGAAATGAGGAAGTAGAGGCATGGACAAGGAAAATTATTGTGAAACGAGGGAAAATTAGAGGTGGAATAAGACGACCAATGAAAGGAGGAGAAGGGAAATGGTGGTACTGTGAATGGGAAAAAAGTATTTGAATCGAGGGAAAGAGTGAGGAAGAGTGGTGGGGGAAAATCGAATAGAACAGGGAATCCTGAGGGTAGGAGTAGGGAAAATGTGAAGAAACTAGCGCAAAGTGATATGAAATGAGAGGGGGAGGAATTAGAGGAAATGACGAGAAAAAGTATAGGAATATAATGGAAAATTAGAGATCGAGTAAAACTAAAAAAGAGGGGAAGTGAATGGAAATGTGTGTACAGGAAATGAGGGTAAAATTTAAAAATTTATGGTATCAGGGGGCCAAAGAAGTGAGTAGAAATACATGAAGGAAAATCAGATGACAGGAAAAGTAGAAGAGAAGGTTTATGTCGGGGAGTGGCAAGAGGGGAAATATACAAAAGGAGATGGATTAGGTGTCTACTTTTTTGAATGATTTCATTTGATTTTCACAAATTGAGTAAATATAAGTTGCGTGGTCGAAATTTCTTAGTCATATTCTTTTTTTCATTTTCAAAAATGTTCTAGTTAAAACTCTTTTGATAAGAATTATATTTTTCTTGTGCATATTCTGGGTTTCAGTCAAGATAAAATAATCCAAAAGTCACTATATTTCCGGGATATATTTATAAGTATTTTTTCTCTCAATTAAAGGAGAGCCTGGCTCTCTGAAAGCATTTCATTCACAGAAGAACGACAAATCAAGCTTATTGTAATGAACGCCGTGCCGTGGCAGTCACATCGCGCGAATAAATTCGTAATTGATGTTTGGTTCGGGAAAAGATTGCAATTGAAAACATCGATAAAAGAAAAAATTACTGAGCTATCCAAAAAAGCTTGCGCTGTTCGGTGAGTCAACAATGAGATTGCTGATTGGTCAATTTTGATGCTGACACGTTTAAACGCTT
>NC_046660.1:29554282-29562687 GCF_010883055.1 Belonocnema kinseyi
AAACGTGCAGACTACACAAAATTGAAAGCAGAGATAGAACATAGGGAAGAATTTTACGCATTTTTCTCTACCGTAACAAACTGAACCCAGTTCACTAATGTAGAGGCTATTGAATGTATTCAACAGCGATGTTTCGCCGATACGTGTTCATTAAGAGCCAATCTACTGGCACAGTCCTTCCGCATAGTTAGCTTCAATTTACTAAATTTTCTCAAATATATTGTATGAAAGGATCTGAACTATTTCAAATTTTATGATTTTACACTGTTAGAAATGTTTGGAAAAGTTCGACACATTTATAATACTAAATAAATTTACATTTCCGAAATTAGGTTGTCAAAAACTTCATTCAGACAATTTTATTGTAAATTTACTGAAATTGTATTAACATTCCAAAACGGTATTTTAAAATTTTTTTTTTTTATTTAATTCTTGATTAGTAACAGAAATATGAGTCAACAAACTAGTTGCATTTTTTATTAAATAACTGAATTTCTAAACATATAAACATTTGTTTCCCAACAAAAAGATTAATTTCCTCCAAAAGGACGAACTTTTAACAACATAATTTTTTTTGGCAAATAGTTAAATTTTTAACAAAAAAAAAAAAACAAAAAACAATGCTCTAACAACAACAAAAAAGAACAGTAATATTTCTAGTAGAAAAAGCTAATCTTAAACCTAAACAAATTACCAAAATTTTTGAAGGAAGATCATAAAACTGTAAGTGAAAAAATTTTTTTTTAAAGAAGTAGTTCAACAATATTTAAATTTTAAATCGAAAGCACTCAAAGTAAAAAAAAATGTCTTCAACAAAACCATTAAATTCTTTATGGAAGAGATCAATTATCAGGAAAAAATTTTGAAATTTCAACAAAGAGTTTATTTTTGCAACCACAAAGTTTATTATAAAGATAAATATGCGAGCAAGTTTTTGAAATTTAAACTAAAAAAGATCAATTTTGCACCAATAATTTGGAAAAAGTAGTGCAACCTTCAGCTAACAAAGAGAAGTCGCGAGAATTGGTTTACTGATTTGAATAGAACCTTACACGGTGGAACTTATTAAAATCCACTAGATGCGTATTTTTTCTTTTGTTCCAATGAGCCTTTGTTTCCGAGATATTGAAGTTTGAGTACTTAGGATTGATCGCTACATTGTAGCAAAACGCTTGAGCAATACGATTGAGCAATACGCTTGGGCAATACGCTTGAGTAATACGCTTGAGTGATAATCTTGAATGATACGCATGATCAGCACGCTTGTGCGATACGCTTAAGTGATTAGCTTGAGTAATAAACTTGAGAGATACACATGAGCCGACCACTCGAGCGACACGCTTCAGCAATACGCTTGAGTGATACGCTTGGTTGGTGCGCTTGAGCGATACACTTAAGTGATACAGTTGACACATACACATAAGCAGTACGCATGAGCGATACTATTGAGCAGTACGCATGAGCGTTACGCTTGAGCATTACGTATGAGCGATACGATTGAGCGATATGATTGTACAATACGCTTGAGTGCTACGCTCGGCTTAGACCACGGACATGGCACTTGAACCAATTTTATGACTAGAGGAAAACCATATATCTTTATAGTTTTTACTTTGATCATAAATCTGAAAAGAAGAATAATCCAGAATGTCAAGTTTTTTATCAGAGACGGGGTCTAAAGGTTAAAGCAAAAAGAAACAACCGTTTTTTCCCATTGAAAAGTTTTTGAAAACGACTGATAAGGCGGAAGCTTTTACGAGATAGCTCAAATAAAAGCTTTAAAGGCTTGATCTATGACCCGCTTCGAAAAAATATCGGCCTTCAGTAAACATGAAAAGAGTTTTCAGGAATAATGTGTTATTGCTATTGACTTAGAAAAAAATATTGTATTAGAAAATTAATTTTGGATAGAAAATACTTGTCATGATTTATCATACAATTTCTTTTTATATAATTAAATAATAGAATTAATAATAGAATTTAAACTAAAAGAAATTTTTCAGCCCAAATTTAAATTTTAAAAAATGAACTTTCGATCAAAGTAATTGAATTTTATTGAAAATCTCTAATACTGGGGCATCGTGGATTATATAGATGCTCTCTTTTATAATAAGTTAAAGAATAAATAAGATAATACTATATTATACTCAATTGGAAACGCTCTAATTTACTAAAATTACAAATAAAATTAATTGATTTACAACAATGAAACTAAATATGAGTTTTCAACTGAAGAAAGTAATTTTTAACGAATTAGGTGAACTTTAAACAAATATATGAACCAAAAGATTTTCGTTTGAATCTAAAATAGTCGAATAAACAAAAACAGCTCAAATTTCAAACCAAAAGTTGCTGCCTTAAAATAAATTTAAATCCTACTTTAATATAAATTCAATTTCTATTTTAATATTTGAAAAAAGTGTGTCAACGCACAAGTCGATCCGTTCATTTGTTCAAGAGTTATCGTGTTTACAGACGAATGGACGAATCTATACAGTTCTCGGTCAAAAATGATAAGAACCTAAAAAGTGAATTTTCAAGCCAAAAAGATTTGTTTTCATAAAACCAGTTGTATTTTCATTTAATTATAAAAATAATAATTTCATACTAAAAAAGACCATTTGTCAACAATTATTTAAGAGAAAAGTTTCATTAAAATTGTGAATTTTCACGCCAAAAAGGTAATTATTTTTTTTCAAAACAGTTAAGTTTTCAATTCAAAAATATGTATTCTCGAAAACATGAATTTTAAACCAAGTAGTTGTATTTTTACGAAGAAGATGAATTGTTCACCAAGAAGAATAATTTTTTACCAAAAAGGACAAATTTTTAACAAATTCTACAAATTTGTCACCAAAAAAAAAATCAACTTTATATAAAAAAAAATGGAACAGTTGGATTTTCCTCCACCAAAAGTAATTTGTAAACAAAAAGATGCATTCTAATGAAAATAGTTTAATTTTATCCCAAAAAGCTAAATTTACGACAAAAAGTTATAAATAGAATTTCTTAAACAGAAAAATAAATTTTCAGTCAAATAATAAAATTTTGAATAAAAAATATAAAATCAAAACAAAAAAGTCAGTGATTCAATTATCAGTAGAAAAAAATTCTAAACAAAAATTTTTAACCAAATTTTAACTTAAATGATGAATCTTTAAATTTTTTTTTTAAATAGTACAACTTTTATAGAAATTGATTGTCTTTTCAACCGTGAGAGACGAATTGGCTAAAAATTTCGAAATTTTGTACCAAATAGTTAAGTTTTTAACGAAAAATAGAATATCTAAATTTTTGAATGAACAATTAATTAAAAAAAAACGATTCTGCAATGGAATAGCTAAATAGTTAAACAATTTGTTTATCTTTCCACCAAACTGTTTAATATTGAAGTCAAAAATACAAATTGTATACAAAATTACTTTTCAACTTAAAAGTATTTTTTAAAATTTTGAATTTTTTTTCAAGAAAATGAAAGAAGTTCTTGAATTTTTAACTGAAAAAAACACATTTCTAACTAGAAAAAGAATAGTTAAATTTTTGTTTAGAAAATTACTTTTTGATCAAGAAGATAACTAATTTTCAGCAAAATGTATGAATTTTGTACCAAAAACTTGAATTCTAAAATAAAAAAGATTGATTTTTAATCAAATGGTTCAATTTTATATTAAAAAAGATTAGCTTTTAACAAAATGCGTGAATTTTTTATCAAGTACTTAAGTTTTGAACTAAAAAATAATTATTTTAAACCAACTATTTGATTTTCAAACTAATCAACTTATTTTTTGACGGAAATTGAAATAGAAAAATTTAAGGTAAAAAATTACTTGTATGAAAATAAATTTACAACAAAACATACATGCTATTTTTGCACCAAGCACTTAAATTTTCAAATAAAAAATATGATTTTTTAACTAAATGGATATATTTTAAACTAATAAGGCTAATAAGATTTTGAATTTTCAACTAAGAAAGAATCAATTTTAACTAAATATATGGATTTCAAACTCAAAAAGATAATTTTTTGACAGAAACTGAAATAGCTAAATCTCAAGTTAGAAGATTACTTTAATAAAAATAAATGAAATTCAAAAAAAAAAAAAAAACATATTAAGTTTGTACCGACTACTTAAGTTTTCAAATAAAAATGATAAATTTTTAACTAAATAGTTGAATTTTATACTGGAATAGATCAATTTTCCACAAAAATTGAAATATTAAGATTTCTACATAAAAATGACTTTTACCAAAATTGCAAAAAATTTTCCCCAAAATTGAAATAGTTGAATTTTTACTTCAAAATTATTTTTTAAAGAAAAATGAAAAGAATGTTAACAAAATACGTGAATTTTCTAACAAGTACTTGAATTTCAAATGAAAGAAGATAATTTTTTGAAAAAAATGGATAATCTAAATTTTTAGTTTAAAAATTACGTTATAATCAAAAGAAAAAACATATTTTAAATAAAATTCATGAAGTTTGTATCAAAACTTATACTAATACCTTATACTATTAATTAGATGTATCGTAAATTGCTTAAACAATTTATTATTGTTTTTAGCAATTTTCTCTTAGGATAAAGCTGTCAAGTCGCGGTTTGTTAAAAAATGTTCCACTTTTTCTTTAATTGTCAACTAGATTAAGGTAATCTCAATTAATTGTAACAAAAAGAATTGTTCAAACAATTTATTATTATTACTTATAATATTCTCTTAGAATAATGCGAGAAACTAGCAGTTTAAAAAAAATTCACTTTTCGTCCAATTTTTAACTAGATCGAGGTAGAAATTTATTAACGCTAATAAAAATAATCATTTAAGCAATATATTTTTATTGTTAATATTATTGAATTCTAATAATGCTAGGAAGTTGCAGGTTTTTTCTGAAATTTCTAACTATTAGTTTACTTTTCACTTGAAGTGAATGAATTATTAATTGACTTTCGTAGAATTATTTATTTAAACAAATGATTGTCTATAAAAATATTGGTCATTTATGCTACATAGTTAACGTTACTTCAGAAATTTTTGAACTTTTCAACCACTTATTTCTTAACAATGTGATAAATAAGGCGAGATAAGAAACAAATTTGTATAAACAATTTATTATTGTTTCTATCTTCTCATAGATAAGAGCTGAGAAGTGGCATTTTTTTCTCTACTCGTAAACTTTTTGACCATTTTTCACCTATTGAAGTAATAAATAATGTAAGTATTGAAAAATTCTCTTTAAAAAAATTGATTATTGTTTATCATTTTTCTTCTTTTAAAGTAATGCCAGAAATTTGTTTTTTTTCTTAAATCTTTAGTTTTGCTTTGAACTTTTATTTACGAACAAAAAATATAAAAAGTATTAAAAGTATCTAGTATGCATGATATTTCTGGCTTATAGAATTATTTCTGCTAATTTAAAGTAATTATAAACACTTCGGAAGTGAAAGTAGATAAATAATTTAAAATTGAAAAAATCAACTTTTTGGCATTATTTAAATTGAATATTATCAAAAATAATAATAATTTTCCTAAGAAATTAATTTTATTAACTCTAATAAATTATTTACCTCAAACGATTTAAAAATTGCACAGAAAGTAAAACATTTGTGAAAAAATTCGACTTTCTAGAATTATTCTAAAATAATATTATCGAAAATAGTGATAAATTGTTTAAACAATTGTATTAGTAACTATTAATTATTACATCACGCTGATTGAAAATTAGATGAAAAGTGGCAAATATTTGAAGAAACCGTAACTTTCTAACTCTATGCTAAGCGAAAATTGCTAAAAAAATAATAATTTTGTTTAAATATGATATGACTAAAAAACCTGTCTTTCTTATGGGAAATACTTGTTAAATTGTATGGGATTTGCGCCACCTCTAAATATAATTTTGCCTTAAAAATAATGGATTAATTTTTCTGTGAAAATTTTCCAATGCATTTTTGGACTACTCAGTAAAAAATTTTGCAGTATATGTTGCTTGATGCTAAAATAAAATTGACAGGTATAAATTTGGACCACCCTCAGCTTGCACTCTAGAGAAATTTGATTGCCAACTTCTATGGTTTCTCTGATTTGCTATGGCAGTTATAGGTTGATATATGATCACTCAAGAAGCACCTCATAATCCTACTGCTATAGCTATACCGTTCTAAAAGTTTGATCACTTAGGAGATATTTAAAACCTACGGGGGGGGGGGGGGGGGAAGAATTGTTACGTAGGGGGAAAAATAAAAAAAAATTAGGCCAAAGAACGTACAATGTAAGGAGAAGTCGTGTAAAGAAACACGTTGCTTTTTTAAATCCCTACAAGATTTTCTAAACAACTTTTGTTTTCAAGAAAAAGGAAATTTAAATTTTTATCGCACAAAAAAAAAATGTTCTATCTTACGGTCAAGTTATGCAAGATACGAAAAAAGTTTGCTCAAAAATAATTGCGCACCCAAAAAGGAGCTTCTAATTGGTTATCAATCATTTTTGAATAAAAGGCGCGGTTTTTGTTTTAATCGCAAAAAATGATATTGGCAATAAAAAGTTAAATTTTTGGAAAAATGACATGACGTAAAAAGAAAAATAATAAACAACTGTTGTACATGCAAAGAAGATCTATAAATTTGTATCCATCATTTTTCGACTGGACGCGTATTTTTGTCATTATCGTAACAAATTACATTCAAAATGAAAAACAAAACTTGATTAAAAACAGTACAGGATACAAAAAATATTAATTTACAAAAGTTGTTCAAAGAAAAACAAAAATTAATTTTCTGTTAATTTTTTTTTGATAGGATTAGTATTTTTTGTTGACATAGTAACCAATAAACTTATAAAATAAACAAATTTATTTTTAAAAAAAGAAGTGGACAAAGTTAAGTGTTAATTAAAAAAATTGTTTTTATGGAATGAGTACTTATTTTAATTATAATAAAATGTCAATGAAAACACATATGTTTTACTGTCAATGCATAATTAAGAATTTCAATAATATAAATTTATTGAAATAATACATTTCTTATGTTGGCTGAGGAAAAAATTACTGCAAAATAAGGAAAAAATATAAAAGTAATCATCAAAAATGAAATTAAATATAATATATTTATTTGATATGATAGAGTTAAAATTGAAATTTTAAAGTTCGCACTGTAGGCAAAATCGAGAGCGAAGCTCGAGAAGCGTGATGAAAATTGTTTTCATTAATGCTTAAGGAGCTTTAACAAAAGAGAATTCATAATCACGAAATCCAGGATGTCGATGCTTGACCTTTAATTTTAAAAGTTCTGTGCTCAAATGTAAAGGAAGTAGAAAGACCGTCCTCATAGCGCAAGATCCAACAGACGAGCGCCATAGGCGCGCCAGTACTAGCGCGCAGCACGCAATGCGCATGTGCTGGAGAAGAGGATTCACCATCGCATTTGTGGTCTTGAATTAATCTCGTGTGCTTACAAATTGTACTATTTTGTTAAAAATTTACTTAATATGTTGAAAAGTGGAATAATTTCGTAAAAAATGTATCTTTTTTGGTCAGAAGTACTATTGTGTTGAAAGTTCAAGTTATTTATTGAAAATTCATTTCCCTAATAAATTATTCTACTCGGGTTCATATTGACTTACTTCGTTGAAAATTCATTTTTTTGTTGGTTGAAAAGTATTTTTTTATCTAAATATTAAACTATTCCATTTTTTGTTACAAATTTTTGAATAGTTATTTTTTTTTTTAGTCAAACATACAGTTTTTGATCAAAAATGTTATTTTTTCCTAAAAATTTATTTAAAGAAAATTTACCACAACTGTAAATTAAAAATTCAGCGCTTTAATTCAAAGCTCGTCTTTTTGGCTTGGAAATTCAATGACTTGTAAAAAAAATCAACTTTTTTTTCGAACTATAACTTTTTATTTAAAAATTTATATTCTAGCTGTTCTATTTCTGTTTAATCATTTTTTCATTGCAAGTTGAAAATACAACTATATCCTAGGAAATTCGCATATTTCCTTGAAAACTTGTCTATTCAAGTAAGAAAATTAATCTTTATGTTGATATTCTATAGTTTTGTTTCAGAATTTGACACCGTTCTTGAAAATTTTTAAGTATTAGTGGAATTCATTTAGTTGAAATTTTCTTTTTGAATCCAGTTTAAATGATTCAACTTTTTGTTGAAAATTTACGCGTTTCATTTAAAAATTTGAATATTTTATAGAAAATTCATCTTTCTTCATTGAAAATTAACTTTCTTATTGAATCTTCTTCTTTTTTTTTATTTAAAGGAGCTAAGAACGTTAAATTTTTTTCTTGAAGAATTAACTAACTCTTCCACTTCCACTTCCTCTTCCACTTAGAAAATTATTTTTCGTTGTTGAAAATTTATAGTTTTGTTTAAGATTCGACTATTTGATTGAAAACTTAAAA
>NC_046660.1:29562787-29613278 GCF_010883055.1 Belonocnema kinseyi
TTTAAATTAAACTACTCGCTTAAACGTCGAACTATTTTTTAAAGAATTATTTTCTTTGGTTGGAGATTGAACTATTTCGTGAAAGATTTTTTTTTTGTAGAATGAGAATTTTTTAGAAAAGAAATTCAAGTTTTCCATGATTGGTTAAATATTAATCGTTTTAAGTTAGAAATTTGGTTGCAAATTCGTTTTTCTGGATATAAAAACAATATTTTTATTTAAAAATTTTAACTACTTGGTCCACAGTTAAACAAATTTCTTGAAAATTAATTTTTTCTGGATATAAAATTAATCTTCTCATTCAAAAATGTAAGTGTAAGAGTTAAATGAATTTCTTGAAAATGTATTTAATTAGTTAATGATTAATTTTTTGGTCGAGAAACTATTTGATTAAAAATTGGTCTTTATTCGTTTGAAAATTAGTTTTTTAAATAAAATATCAAACTATTCGGTTATTAGTTGAAAATTGATCGTTATAAAAATGAACAATGTTGCAATTTTTTTCGTTTCAAACTGCAAAATCTTTATTGGCTTTAATCGGCGGTCGTCGAGTAACGAGCCTTAAGTAAGGACAGGTTTGGAAAGCGCTCGGAGAGGTGACTTTTTACGATATTGTCCAGGTTTTCTGCAGTTTTCCGCTCCTTTAGCAAAAAAGTCCAAAAGAACGTGAACACCCTCAAAGACTCGCTCTGCCAGCACTGATGTGCCCTATAAACTCGATAGCTTTTTTTATAGCCTTGGATATTTGATAAAAATGAAATCATACTATCGATCAATCAACGAAAAAAGATTTGTCACATCAAGCTGGATAAGGTTTCATGTCTACTTACGGTTTCCTTTTTACTTCTTGCAGTATCCAGAACGGATTGGAACCAAGCCCACTGACCTAGAGGGTCGTTCGAATTGTCCGTGGCGGTGTTGGTGGAGCGTTGTGGCACCCGATTATCGATCACGGAACCGACATTCAACCATAAATTCGTATTGAGAAAAATGATCCAGTAATTCTTCGTTCGTTGCTCGATCGTGTAGAATCCGGCTGAAACAAATTTAGAGGCACCATAAATTTTACATTTGGTAAAGCTTGGTTATCCGTTTATGGCTAGTCACGTACAGCTTCCTTTGCTGGTGCTCGATTCAAAAAGCCAATTGATCAATTGAAAATATCAATATTTTTCAACAGTTGGGATCAGCGTTTTCTTAAAACGAGAAATTCATTTTATTTTTCTTTCTAACCATAAAGTCACATAGGAGGGAAATCACAAAGGTATTGTAAGACGAGGCACTTCTCAGATCAAACATTTATATTTAATTCCCTATCGATACATTAAAGACCAACATTATTGACATTAAAAATTCAGTAATTGCATTTTAAACTAAATACGGTAGAGGTTTGCTTATCCGAGCCCGCTTTATCCGAGCCCGCTTTATCCGAACCCGCTTTATCCGAGTTCGCGATTATCCGAGATCTTATCCGAGCTATAGTACAAAAGTAGGCAGTATTATCCGAGATTTATGCATTATTCTTACACATGAACTAGTCTTAACCAACCAGGGCAGATCTTCCTAAACCTTTGATCTGATTGGTTGATAATCTAAATGCTCTATACGTTAAAAACTGTGTGGATCGTTCTTAAATAAAGATACATCATGACATATGCAATGTAAACTATTCATAAGATTTTTTCAAAAATTAATTGTACAATTTGAATATTTATTTAAGTATAATTTCAGTTTATTATACTGAGACTTCTTTTTATTTAAATTTCCATTTTATCCGAGTTTCATGCTCATCCAAGTGGGAACTGGTCTACAATAGTTCGGATAAGCAACGCTCTGCTGTAGTTGAATTTTGAAGCCAAAAGGCTATTTCTTTAGAAGAAAATTGAATATTTAACGAAGAAAAATGACTTTCCTAACATTAAAGATAAATTTTCAAGCACAAAATGACCAGTTTTTAACAAAAATAGATCAATTTGAAATTAAATGATTACACGTGTAACCAAGTGGTTGAATTTTTTAATAGAAGTTGAATTTGTAACCTACAAAAATTTACTTTTAACGAAAAAATCTTTTGAATTCTCTCAGAATTCTGATCTTAAAAAGGTGAGTTTTTAAACAAAAATAAAGCAATGAGATATAAAGTTAAAAAGCAAACTTTTAACAACAAAGTTATCAAGCAGTTGAATTTAAAGGAAAATTTCAAGATGAATTTGAAATCAAATTGTTGAATCCTTAATTAAACAGATGCGTTTTAAATGAACAACGTTAATTTTCCACTTATCTAGAAGAATTATCCTTAAAGTAGTTAAGATTTCAAGATAAACAATCAAAATTCTGAAGAAACCTTAGATTTTAAAACTAGAAAAGAAGAATTTTGTAAAAGAAAATTAATTTGCAATAATGAAAGATGAATATTCAACAAAATAGTCGACTTTTTAACGTAATTATTAACAAATAAAAGAAACAAAATTAATTTCTAGCAAAGAGAGAAGATTTATCAATAAAGAAAGATCAATTTTTTCTCTTAAATATTAATTTCCAAACCAAAATGACTTATTTTTAACAAAACAGTAAAATTTTCTGCCAAAAAAGATAACTTTTGAAATTGTTGAAATTTACACCAAAAAGATTAATTTTCCACCAAAAGACAATTTTGTAAATAAATACACGATTTTACACAAAGTAGTTAAATTTTCAAATAAAAAGATCTATTTGCAACCTAAAATAATATCTTTAATTTTCTGTTTTCAAAACTAAGTTTTAGTAAAAAATATTTTTAAACTAGATAAATTCAACTAAGAACACGAATTTTTCAGAAGAGTTGAATCCTCGACCAAAGTGATTAATTCTCAAGAAAGAAGATTAATGATCTATTCAAGGAGATAATTTATCATCAAAATATGTTACATGAATTTGCTATCACAAATTTCGATTTTCAACTTATAAAGAATAAATTAAGTGAAATTTTCAACTGAATTGTTTGATTTTGAACCAAATAGTTAAAACTTGCAAGAACAAAATGAATTATCAGTCACAGAAAAGGCGAATTTAAAAAAGTTAATCTTTCAATTAAAAATGACAGATTTTTAGTAAAAAAGAATCTTCAAGAAATTAGTTGACTTTTTTTAGCAGAATTCAATTTTAAACTGAAAGAAATCATGTGGAAACAAATAGATGAATATTACGCAAACTACGTCAACCAAAGAAAATAATTTATTTCTCAACGAAACAGATAACATTTCAGTTTAAAAATGATGCACCCTAAAAAAAAAATAATAATTTTCAACAAAGTAGTTTAAATGCTTCAACTTTTCATTCAGAACTTGAACTTCCTAGCAAAAACAAGAATTTTTAACAGAAGTGATTAACCTCCACCTGATACAAGGAAATTTTATACTGAAGAAGATCAATTTTCCACCAAAAATAAAAAAAGTTACATTTTTGGCTAAAAATTAAATTAAATAAAGAACTTTCAACTAGATTGTTAAATTTTGAACAAAATT
The DNA here is from genome assembly GCF_010883055.1 of Belonocnema kinseyi. Lineage (NCBI taxonomy): Eukaryota > Metazoa > Arthropoda > Insecta > Hymenoptera > Cynipidae > Belonocnema > Belonocnema kinseyi. The sequence continues at coordinate 29,566,291 of NC_046660.1, forward strand.
AATGAACCGTTAACAATCAGATAAAGTTTTAACAAAAAAGTTCAATCTTCAAACAAGAAGGTAAATTTGCAGTTTAAAAAATCAATTTTTAACAAAAAATGGAATAATTTTATTTGCAATCAAAAAAGTTAATTGATGAAAAAAAATTTAACAAATGAGTCCAATTTTTAACTAAATAGATAAACCTTCTGTCAAGAAAATAATTTTTTAACAAAATGGTTCCATTTTTACACAAGTAGCTTAATTTTCAATTTAAAAAGAAGAAATTTTCAACCAAAAATAAAACAATTACATTTGTAGCTAGGAAAGTTATTTTTTCGACAAACAAAAAATGATTTTTTGAAAAGCTAATTAAACTTTAAGCCAACGAAATGAATTTTTTAACAACAAACATGATTTTTTAATCAAATGTTTCAACTTTGAACCAAGTATTTAATTTTTTATAAAAGATATGTATGATCAATTAATTTAATAATAGATACTATAATCCAAAAGGGTGACAAACGAACAATATTGTTGAATTTCAATGTGAATAATAAAATTACCTAATTTTTTATGTACCAATTTTTCATTTTTATCTACCATGAAGATTCAAATACTGCTGGTTAAGTCAGTCATAATTGAACAAATTTCAATCAATAAAAGCTTATTACACGTGGAATTGAAGTAAATTTTAATATACCAGCAGCAAAGAATTATCAAATTTCACTAACACTTAATAAATTGTTGTCAAAGCTGGAAAAAAAATCAAACAAAAATGAACAAACTTTAATATATTTTCGTTTGCAGCTTTGTCACTCTCCACTGTTATAGAATGAAAACTTAATTGTTAAAAATGTGTTTTTTCTACTTTCCAAAAACAAACACAAATCAAAAGTCAAATTAAGAATCACTGGGTAATGAATTATGATGTACCTGCATCTAGCAAAAGACTGTTTAGCGTATTTTGATTTTCTTCAAAGGAATAACATTTCTAGGATGAAAAATTCAGGGAGTCTTCGATGTTTCTCCAAGCAAAAAAATATAAGGGCTATGATAGGTTTTCAAGGACTACTCGGACGCTAGACTCCCTAGATAAGCATGCTGATTCTATACCGGCCATTGTAAAGATTTTTGATTACAATTTTTCTTCTGTATTTGTAAATTCCATTTTTCCTAATACAAGCCTAATAAAGGAAAATCTTTGGATATTTCAAGTGATAAAATTTAATGATTAGAAGTATTTATATAGTCTTCAAAAATACTTGCTGCGCTATTCTTAAAATACTATGGTTTCTTTATAGCATATCCCTATCAACAGAAGTCATTCCGCAGCAGTGGAGGTGTAGCTATATGGCTTATATCTACAAAGTGGGTGATAAAGCCGAAACATAAAACTACAGATCGTTTAGTATTATTAATACAATTGTCCAGATATTTATGAGCATAATCACAGACAAAATATCTATCTGGACTATGAATAATTTGTTAGATAAGCCGTATGGCTTTATTTTCGGTTTATTCACAATTTATAAGAAAGGCCCCATATAGAAATTTACAATCGTATTCAAATTCCACAAACTTTCCAAAAGCCTTCGATTAAGTTAATCATCTGAGCTTAATTCAAAAGCTCAGAGCTTTTTGATTTTATGGACAATTACTAGAATAGTTCAATGGCTATAAAAGTGGAGGGTGGATCTCTGTAAAACTTAAAGGAACTTGCTCCTTTATTTGTACGTAATAATCTCCCTGGATATAAGACGAACAAAAAACATCTTTGTATGTTGTTATAGTTGCTGCGATATTCTTACACCACAATGATTTCTTTATAGCCAATCCCTCTCAAAAGGAATCTTTCCCAAGCAATGGAAATTTATCTAGATTGCTTCTATCAGCAAATTGAGTGATAAAGCCGATATAAAAAAACCATAGAACAGTTAGTATTATCAACAAAATTGTCAAGATATTTCAGAGCATAGTTAGTGGAAAAATATCCCTCTGGAGTAAGAATAATTTTCTAGATGTGCAGCATGAAAAAACTTTTCGATTTAATGGACAGATACTAGAATGGTTTAATAGCTATATAAGTGGGTGTTTAATCTTTGTAAAATGTGAAGGAACTTGCTTTATTATTTGTATATACTAATCTTCCTGGATATGCAAATTATAAAAAATAAATATTTGGATGCAGCTACAGTTGCTGCGCTATTCGCTAACCACTATGGTTTCTTTATAGAAAATACCTATCCCAAAGAGTCTTTCCACAGCAATGGAAATTGCTTCTATCCTCAAATTGAGTGGTAAATCCGATATAAAAAACCAAAGACCAGTTAGTACTATTAACACAATTGTCTAGATATTTCAGAGCATAATAAGATACAAAAGATCCAGCTGAAGCATGAAAAATTTGTTAGATGAGTAGCATTAAATTTGTTAGATGAGTAGCATTGCAAAGAATGTTTTAATAGTCATACAAGTGGGCGGTGGATTTCTGTAAAATCTGAAGGAACTGGTTTCTTTATTTAAATATACTGATCATCCTGGATTTGCGACTAATAACAAAATATATTTGGACGGAGCTACAGTTACTGCGCTATTCGTTAACCACTATGGTTTCTTTATAGAAAATACCTATCCCAAAGAGTCTTCCTACAGCAATGGAAATTGCTTCTATCCACAAATTGAGTGGTAAATCCGATATAAAAAACCACAGACGAGTTAGTATTATTAATACAATTGTCAAAATATTTCAGAGTATAGTGAGATACAAAAGATCCATCTGAAGCATGAGATATTTGTTAGATGAGTAGCATTAAATTTGTTAGATGAGTAGCATTAAATTTGTTAGATGAGTAGCATTGCAAAGCTTATAAATTTAATGGACAGATACAAGAATTTTTTGATTGCTATACAAGTTGGCGGTGGATTTCTGTAAAATCTAAAGGAACTGGTTTCTTTATTTGTATATACTGATCATCCTGGATTTGCGACTAATGAAAAAATATATTTGGACGGAGCTATATTTACTGCGCTATTCGTAAACCACTTTGATTTCTCTATAGATCATTTTTTCTCAAAGAATCTTTCCGCAGCAATGGAAATTGCTCCTATCCGCAAATTGAGCGGCAAATCCGATAAGAAAAACCACAGACCAGTTAGTATTATCAATGTAATTGCCAAGATATTTCAGAGCATAGTTGGAGACACAAGATCTATCTGAATTATGAACAATTTGTTAGATGAGTAGCATAAAATTTGTTAGATGAGCAGTATTAAATTTGTTAGATGAGTAGCATTGCAAAGCTTATAAATTTAATGGACAGATACTAGAATGTTTTGATTGCTATACAAGTGGGCGGTGGATTTCTGTAAAATCTGAAGGAACTGGTTTCTTTATTTGAATATACTGATCATCCTGGATTTGCTACTAATAAAAAAATATATTTGGACGGAGCTATGGTTACTGCGCTATTCGTAAACCATTTTGGTTTCTTTATAGAAAATACTTTCCCAGAGAATCTTTCCGCAGCAATGGAAATTGCTCCTATCCACAAATTGAGCGGCAAATCCGATATGAAAAACCACAGACCAGTTAGTATTATCAATGGAATTGCCATTATATTTCAGAGCATAGTTAGGGACAAAAGATCCACCCGAAGTATGAACAATTTATAAAATGAGTAACATGATAAAGCTTTTGAAATGAATGGACAGGTACTAGAGCTATTCAATAGCTATACAATTAGACTTCAGATTTTTGTAAAATGTGAAGAAACTTGCTTCTTTATTCGAAACCAAATCCCTATCGAAAATAGTCTTTCTGTAGCAAGAGAAATGTAGCCAGATTGCTCCTTTCTACAAAGTGGGTTGTAAAGCCGTTATCAAAAAGCACAACCCAGTTAGTATTATTGATACAATTATCAAGATATTTCAAGGCATAGTTAGAGGCAAAATATCCTTCTGGAGTATGAATAAATTGTTAAATGAGCAGCATGTCAAAGCTTTTGGATTTAATGGACACATACTAAAATGGTTTGATAGCTGCATAATTGGGTGGGGATCTCGTAAAATGTAAAGGAACTCATTCCCGTGAATTTCTCGCAAAATTAGGTGTGATACAAGTATCTCAATTAGCTCCTGTCTTTTTTAAGTGCTAGCGATATACCTGATCTGTTTTAATTTATCAAGCTGCTAGAGTATGCTGATGAATTAAACATTTAGCAGATTATTAATTTACTGCGAGATGCAGAGAATTTATAAAGCGACCTCAATACCTCAGAATCATGCTGCATTCATAATGGTATGCCCTTGAATGCAAAACCATGTCAGGAACTTAGATTCCCACGAGCACTACATCTAATTGTTAATTATCATTACTTAAAATTTTTGGCTTCATCAAGTGTCGCTTTAGAAAATTTGGGAACGGGTCAGACCTATTATAATGTATATTGTTCTCTGGCACGGTTTCCACTTTAGGTTATATCAAGGAATTAGAAAAATTTCAACATAATTTTCTCAGATGGGTTGCTAAAAGACTTCGGATTTCCAATACGGATAGCTGATGATTATTTGAAAATTGCAGCTATTTTGAAAATTAGCTCAAAATTTTTTTGAATTAGTTCGTTACAAGTAGGCTGCCAGGAAAAAAGTGTTCTTTAATTAAAATCATCATCTTTAATGTTCTTCTATTCATTTCGTGAATATCTTTTTTACACAAAAATAATTATTTGGTCGCAAGATTAGATAAATTTTTCAGCGAACAAATAATATTTGCTGAAAAAATATTCTGTTTAAGCTAAATTGAAATGGTTTCGAATTTGAATTTGGAAGGAAATTCCATTTCCTTCAAAAAATATGCTTTTGATAGAAGACATTCTTCTGTATGTTTAGGCTTTTTAATTCGAGTTGTGACTGAAATATCAACAATTATGTTTTTTCTTGAGAATTAATCATTTTTAATTGAAAATATTAACTATTACATGCTAATTAAACTTTATTAGTCAAAAATTCAACTAGGTGGTTAAAGTTGAACGACTTTGTCAAAAATTCTTTTTTTTTTGTTCAACATTAATTCTATAAACTGAAGATTTAATAGTTCCATTTTGCGTGAGAGTTTCATATTTTTCAGTTAAAAATTAAACTGTATCTTTGAAAATTCAACCGCTTCGTGAAAAATTAATCTATTATGGTTGACAATTGTTATTGTTTACAAAAAAATCATTTGCTATCTTTGTCCTTAGACTGTTTGCAGTTTTAGTTAAAAATTTAAATGTTTGGTTAAAAATTCAGCTTTTTGTGAAAATGAACCTAGTTTGGTTTAGAATTCTATTTTTAGTCGGAAATTGCACTGCTTTGTGAAAAACAATTATACTTCTCCTTAGAATTAATATTGTTAAAGACAAATTTATTAGTTTCATTTTTCTTTTATAATTTTTTCTTTCTCAGATGAAAATTCTTCTATTTTGTTGAAAATTCAGCTGTTTCGTGCAAAATTAATCTTAATTGGTTTAAGATTCAACTATTTTGTTCAAAATTCAACTGTTTTATTGAAAATGCAATTTTCTTTTTAATAATTCTATTCTGGTTGAAAATTAATGTGTTTAACTGAAAATTTAACAGTTCCATTTCTCGTTGGAATTTTATCCTTTTTAAAATAAAAACTCAACTGCCTTGTGAAAAATTAATCTATCATTGGTTAACCATTAATTCTGTTGACAAAAAATTCAACTGTCCAATTGTTCGTTATAATTTTATAAGTTTTACTTAAATATTCAACGATTTGATTGCAAATTCAGTTGTTCGGCTGTATCTTTCTTAATTAAAAATGCAACTGTTTTATTGAAAATCAGCTATAATGAAAATATAATCAATTTTATGCAAGAATAATTTTTTTATCTGAAAAGGTAACTGTTTCATTTTTTTTTTAATTTAGATAATTTTCCAGTTAACAATTCAAGAATTTGGTAAGAAATTAATACTGCTAACAAAAAATGCGTACGTCCTATTTTTCGTTGGATTTTCAATAATTTAATTCCATTATATTATTATCATTATGAAGTGCTGGTTTCTGTATTAGAAGGAATTTACTTTTTTAAATCCAAAAGTCAATAAAAAGGTTAAGTTTCAATTATTTTGTTGAAAATTCCTTTTTTCATATCGAACTTTGAATTTTTTTCTTTTGACGAAATTTAAACTAATTATTGTTTTTTTGTTGAAAATTCATTTTGTTTGATGGAAATACAACTATTTTGTTCAAAGTTTGACTACTTCATAAAAAATTTAACTCTTTGGTTGGAAATTGTTTTTTTTTTAAGTTAAAACCTGATTTTATTAACTAAATGTATACCCTTTAAAATTAAATTAATAATTGTATCCACCTGAATTTCATTTAAAAGTATTTCTTGCCCTATGTTCTTAAAAAATATTTTTAATTTCACTCTTTAAAAAAAAAATTATCTGTGATATAAAATAAAAATAAAATGTTAGTGACTTTTTTGGAAAAGGGAAAATTCATAATTTACAATTTAAAATCCACAAAAAGTTTTAAATGTTAAAAGTTATATACGAAATGATTGTTTTCCGGAATTGAAAAGATGTTTTTCCTGAAAATCTGCTTGAAAATCAAGGGTTTTTTCACTACCCTTAAAAGCTATTTATGAAGCTTTAAATCTCTGAAGCTATTGACCAGTTCGCGTGTCCCGCCTGTTGAGCTCTTTAAAATTTCAGGTCAATGTTTTACAACACACAAGAGGAAACAGAAATCGATTCGTTCGAGAGGTGAGTGGCACTTCAAATAGAGTCAATAGATTATCTCTCTCTGATAAAAAAAAAAAATTCTCACATTTTCAAGTACCATCGACTATAATAATGTGTAACTACATAGTCAATAATTGAACCCACTTAAAGAGATAAAAAAATCTAGATACTTTTTATTACGGAAGAAAAAATCTTTACAGCATTCACTCCATTAAAATTAATTAATTTTAAAATTGAATGCAATGAGTTGATTATGATCACGAAGGACTGTGATATAAGGGAATAATTAATTAAATTTTCATCAAAGCTTTATGAATATTACGTTCAAATAAAATTGGAAAATTCACATAGAAAATAATGAAGTCTCGGTTGCATATTTAACATGAACGACGATATTAACATTAAACTGAAGAGACCCATTGAGAAGAGTCAATTAAATTTTATTATCAAATTAATGCTCGATACTTACGACTTGTTTTAAATAAATGAAAGCGTTTCTTTAGGATAATTTTTTGCATTAAACTAAAATTAACTTTGAGAGTAAAGAAATAATGTTTAATTGAGAAAAAACTTTTATTAGCAAAAAAAAAAAACATCTCTTTGAACCAAAGAAATTTTTTTTTAACCACCAAAAATGTATTGGGAGGTATAGAAATAAATTAAACAATATATTGACGTAACACAAGAATGCTTTTTTGACATTCTTTAGTTACAAGCATTTTCAAATTATTTACAAAAAAAGAAGTATGAGAAGTTTTTTTTTTTAAATTATATAAGTTTTATTATTTTCTTGAGACAATTAGGAAAGAATTTTAAATACTTAAGATGTGTGAAAAAAATAATGTAGAAGATTTTAAAAAATATATATTTTATTTTAATGCATTTTACAAATTATTAGAAAAATTTTAGCCTTTTTAAAAGATATTTACGTCTTTTATCATTTCAGAAGAAATAATAAATATTCTATAAATTTTCGGATATGCTTCCAGGGTTTAAATTATTTTAAATCTATACAAAGCCTCTTGAATTCCTAAAAATATTTTAAAATGAATCGAATTTTTTTTGAAATTTTGAAAAATCATTTAAAATGTAAAAAATTTACCTCAAAATATTCAAAAATTTCTTACGAATTTGAAGAAAATTATAAAAGATTTTTTAATATTTCAGATTCGCCAACAAAAAATCTAGATTAAAAAATATATATTTTTTACGGGATTTTACAAAATAATAGAAAAAGTTTGAGCCCATTTAAAATTAATATCTACACACAACTTCTTAAATTTTTAAAAATATTTTTATCTGACTGGAATTTTTTTTCAAATTTTAAAAAGTTATTTAAAATCTAAAACGCTGCCTCAAAATATCCCCAATTTCCCTAAGAACTTAAATAACATTTATTTCTTCACTCGAGACCTTTCGAAGTTATTTTAATTAAGGGCATAATATACTTTACCATATGAGTTTTCAGTTTTCCGTACATTTTGTACACAATTTTTAATTTGAAAAAAAATTAGTGTCCAGACGTTTGCGTTTCTAAGGTCTAACTTTCTTTTTGTTTAAAAACTTTCACATAAATCTGCATTTTTTTTAATCTTCTGCAGTTTAAAAATCTTCTTTATTCTCCTTAAATCTTCGAAATATTTATAGAATTTTATTGTTTCATTTATTTTTTATTTTTTAATGTTACCAAATTCACATATTTTGTTTTAAAATCTTCTACTCTTTCTCGAAATTTAAGGAATATTTGATGTTTCAAAATCTTTTTTGAATTTTCTCCTAAAGCTCATTTTTCAAATTAAAAAATCTAAAGAAATTGTTTTGGGAACCTAAAGAATTTATGTCATTATCCTGCATTTTTTAAAAAGTCCTAAAATATCTTATAAATTTTCATTGTTTTTTAAATCGTTTAAAAATTTCTAAATATCTCTTAAATTTACTATAATTTTTTCTAAAATTATATATTTTGGCACGATGTTGCTTTAAAAGCTTGTAAACCCTTTTCTTATTTTATGAAATAATTTGAAAAGTTTTGTAATATTTTTTAAAGAGCTCTTAGAACTCATTAGTAAAAAATGGTTTGAAATTTTCCCATGAATCTAAACTACTTATTTTTTCTTCTCTTGACGCCCGAAAAAATTAAGTTTACCTAAATTTGAATTAAATCCCGGAAAGTGGAAATAGTTGTATTAAAATTTTTCATTTTTTTAAACAATTTTGAAATCTTTAAAATTTTAAATTATTATTTCAGAATGTAATATTAACTGCTTGAAATTTTCCCATAACTGTTTAAAAAAATTTAATCTCAAAATCTTTCAAAATTATTAACATGCTTCTATTGTTCTAATTCTTAAAATGAGCTTTTTCAATAATTTTATTTTACTTATCTCTTTGAAAATTGAAAAAAACGATTACCCAGATGCAAAAAAAGAAAACATTGTTTTCTTCTTAAAAACTCTGGAATTATAATATGGTAGCAAACAAAAGTTATAATTGAATCTTTATCTAGTTCGATGTTGTAACACAATCAGTCATCTAACAATTAATTGATTTTTTTATCAATGATAACATAAAAAGCATTAAACAATCATTTTCATTCAAACATAGAAATAATGTGTATTTTGCGTTTTCTTTTAATATCACATAATTCTTTAAAATTTGTTTTATTAATTACTTTTGATACTAATTTCAAAAAGAGATCAAACATATTTTTATATGTTTTGAAAAGTCGAATGGAAATGCACATTTCAGTACATCAGAATCATTTGAAAAATTATTTAATTAAAATAATATAATTTCGAATTTAAATTAACCTAATAATTAGTAATTATTCTGTTCATAAAATAATGAAATTTGAAATTTTGTATTTTAAACATCAGTAGAATGTTATAACATTAATTATAGCCGATATTTAATAATATAACATTCATGTAAATGGTCAATTTGTTTACTTGAATTAAAGTTTTTAAATTTAGTCTATATTTAATTTACATTGTGAAAAGTATTAATGAACTAATAATTAATTAATCTGTTCATAACATAAACAGAATTAAACTATAATTCTCATTCAAAAATCGAAATAAGTTCCCCTCTCCGTTTTTTTAATTTTCACTTTTATTTATGAAAATTTTCTTGCTTGGCAACTTTTGATACTCATTCAAGAACAAAATTAAAACATTTTCAGAAAAATTAAATGCAGATACTCACTTGACAACATCAGAATCATTTGAAATATTATTAAATTAGAACTGTGGTATTTGAAATATTAATTCACTTTTATCATGATGCATTAAACAATTATTTCCATTTATACACTCAAATATTGTTTAGAATATATTTTTAAATTTGAAGCAGTACTTTTACACCTCTAATCTATTAATTACCTAAATTTTTTTTTTTTAAATTAAACTATATGTAAATATAAGTTTGAAAATAAAATTCAGACTCATTTCATAATTATCACAATCATCATCAAAATTTATACAATTGAAATATAAATGTTTAAAAGAAAGAATAAACTTCGAAACAAAAGGTATTAGCTTATATTTAATTATGTAATCTGAAACTAAATACAGTAGAACCTCGCTTATCCGAGGCCGCTTTATCCGAGGCCGCTTTATTCGAGTTCGCGATTATTCGAGGCTGAAAAGAAAATAGTTGACCCGTCTTATCCGAGCTATAGCGCAATAGTAGTTCGTATTATCCAGCCCTTATGCATTATTCATACATATGAACGTTCTTAACCAACCAAAACAGATTTTCCCAAACCTCTGCTCTTATTGGTTAATAATGTATATACACTTTACGTTAAGAACTGCGTGGATTGCTCCTAAATAAAGATACATCATGGCATATATGATATAAACTATTTACGAGATTGTTTAAAACATAAAGTTGTAAAATTTGAATATTGATTTAAGTTTACTTAAAATTAAACCGTTCATAAGTTAAAAAGCCTTAAACACTCGTGTGGAAATAACCCCATTGGGCCCTATTACAAGTCGGGCACTAATCGGGGGCTAGTCGGGTTATTAATTTTGATAAAATATCCAGTCAGGAACTAATCGGGGACTAGTTGGGCTTTTTGTTGTCCAAATTTCAGTCGGGGCCTGGTCGGTGGTTGGTCAAGGGCTAGTCGGGCCTTTTTGTTCACTTATGATTTTTTTATTCTAAAACACTAAGAATATATTTAACAATAATTTTACACCGTTTTCTGAAGAAAAGATTTATTAATGTTAAATTCATCTCAAATATACTTAATAAATAATTATGAAGTTAATAATTTTGTACGAAAATCAACCATTCATAGAAACTTTTGATTAAAGTTTTTTTTTTTTTGATTAATCAGTGAAGAGGACTATACTAGCAGTAAACTATTAAGCACGGTACAATTCAGATTTCAATACCACCTTCATTTGAGTCTTGCGGTTCTGGACTGGTAGCTTTAAAGAAAATCCGCAAGGGCGCGACATAACGCCTCTCGCGTAACAGAAATGACGCGTCGAGTGTTTAAGAGAGCATTCCACACGTAACGAAGCATAATTACCTAGAGCAGAGACTATCGTGACTAACATGGCGGTTCCTTCAAAGCGAAGCTCCTCCATTCCTGCGTTCCAGCTGAGGTTTTTTTTTTAAATTAATGTTCCAAAAATTTTGGGTAATTTTAGTTACATAAATTTCTGCATTTTTAAGCGTATGATATGTTCCCCATTAAATCTTGGTTACATTTGACACATTTAAATATTCCAAAAAAGTTTATGGAAATTTCCGTAAATAATAAGTATTTTGACAAACTTTTAGGGAATATTCCACAAATTCCACGCGGTTGTATTATCAAATGACCCCTAATAGTACGAGATCAGGCCCCGACTAGGATAAGTGGGGTCACCTGACTGACTAGCCCCCGACTAATCTACCGTGACGCTACTAGTCGGGGGCTAGTCAGATGACCCGACTAGACACCGAATTTAAGTGGGGTCGAACGTTCAGGAACCAGACTAGTTTCCCATTTAAATTTCTACATGGGCAATTATATTCTTTCGCAATTATTCGTGGAAATTCAATTTATAGTATAATAAATTAAAAATAAATCAGTCTTTTCAAAACGTAAAAATCAGTAAAAAATTGTTTTAACTGAAATATTCGGGTAACTTTTACTTTATATATATTTTTTATTTCGTTACTTTAAATTTAAATCAATAAAAAACTTTTATATGAATTAAAAAAAAGATTGAAGTGTATAAATATACAATTTTTAAATTTCATTTCATATAACTATACCACGCAGTTGCAAACATTTGAAAAATTTATATAATTTTAACTGATTTTAATGAATCTATTTAAAGCCGAAAGAAACTGTTAGTATAGAAATTCTAGCCGAAATTGAATTACATATCCTTAAAGTAAATAATCAAATAAAGTGACATAATTATAAGCAGTTTAAATGTAATCCTTACGTAATTTAATATTGTTAAAAAAGTATACATCTAATAATAATTAATTGATCAGGCTAGAACATAAAAAGAATCAATAATTATATTCATTAAATCATTCTACTAAATTTTTCTTCTTATTTTTACGAACATTGTAATTAATAATAGCCTTTTAAACTGATTCCAGAAAATTTAAAGCATATGTACAGAAAATGTTGAAAATTATATTCAGACTCATTTCGCAACATCAGAAGCATTTGGAAAATGACAACTGAAATATGGGTCTTTTAAACACAAATAAACTTCAATTATTCTACAAACTATATCAAATATTCAATAAAACAAATTTCAAGTTGATTCTCGATTCATGTACTCAATTAAAAAAAAAATCGTTATGTAAATTAATATTGTTAAAAAAATGTATCAGCTAATACAGAATTAATCTGATGGAAGCATAAAAGGTATTGAACTATAATTTACATTTCAACATTGAAATAATTTTGAATTTACATTTTTTTATAAAGATTTCATTTTTAGTGACTTAATATTAATTTAAGGGAGAAAATTAAAACATTTTCACATCTATTTTCAAAAATTAAATGAAAATGTTAATCTCAGAAGTTCAGCATAATTCAGAAAAATTACTTAACTGAAATAGAGGTACTTTAAAAATAAATTGATTTATATTATGCAAATCATATTCAATATTCCATTATATAACCTACAAGTACATAATTTATTTATTTGTTACTTATGTTACTTAAGTTCAAGGTAACAAATTTTAATATTTATTTAATTTAATGTTCGAAAAAAAATATTTAGCTTATATCAATTAGTCATTTTACAAAATAAGAAGCATTAAACAATAATTCTCACTAAAACCTTTAAATAATTTTTAGTTAATACCTTTTTTTTAATGAACTTTCATTTCTAATATTTTTCTTTATTAATAAACTCTTAAACTAATTCCAGAAAATGTAAGTTTTTGTAAAATTAGTTGATGATGTGTACATATAATTTAGAAAATTGGCTTTAAATACTCATTTCACAATATTAGTTACTAAATATTTAAGCAATTTAAATTCAATCTTTATGTACTTTGATATTTTATTGGTTATTATTAAATTTTAATTTATATTATAATATTATTAAACTTAGAGACTTTAGAATATATCTATTAATTTCATAATCTTTTATATTATCTAACAAAATTACATATCAAGATAAAATTTTAAAAAATATCCCTGTAACATTAAATAAACCAATTAAAAATTTATTTAAATTATATTTAATTTTAAATTTGTCAATTAAAATTTAGAATTTATATAGCTACAATATTAAATAGTTAATAAACTTTTATTAGATAAAGTTAAAATAAAAATACTATATTATTTTATTTTAATCTAAAAATAATAAGTTTTTTTACATTAAATCATTAACATAATTAAAACATCAATATAATAAATTTATTAAACTGTAATTCAGCTTATAATAACTTTACGTTTTAATAACAATTTTAATTATAATTTATATAATAATATTATTAAACTTCATGATTTCGCAATATATCTATTAATTTAATAATCGTTTATATTATTTAAAAGAATGAAATTTTAAGATAAACTTTAAATAATTATTACTTCAATATTGAATAAACCAATAAAAATGTATTATTAAAAATAAAAGCTGTTATTGAAAGTAAAAATCAAAAGATACAAAATGCAATAATTATCGGCGATTGATAAAAGTATAAATCTAGTTTTAAGTTCGATTAATTTTATACGTTCAAAACAGAGGTCGCCAGTCGCCATAAAATACGTGATTAACTTGACCATTGTAAGATTCAGTGCCCATGCGCTACTAATGGAGGTTACGAGTTTTTATATATAGGATAATTTCGAATAAGAGTGTGTAAGAGGTTTTTTGAATAACATATTCACTCCGAAATGTATTTTTACAGGCAGAGATTTCAAATTATTTCCTTTAATTTTAATGGAAGATAAATTTCAAGAAGAAGACATTTTTTAAATTTCAAAGGATCTTAAGATTAACATTTTTTTTAAAGATTTCAAACAACTTTTGAAAATTAAACTTTTAATTTTCTTTAATTTGAAATTTTTTGACAATTTTCAATAGTTTAATTTTTAACTGCTCAAAGTTTTCAGGAATTTTTAAAATCATAATTTATTTAAGATTTTCTGAACAATTCTTAAAAGTGCTATTTTTAAGTAATTTTCAACATTTCAATTTTTCTTCTGAAAAATTTGAGTTTTTAAAATTAAATTGATGAAATTTAACTATTGTGAGTTTTTTTTCATTTTCAACAGTTGGAAAATTAACTATGTCAAGCAATTTTTAAGGATTTCAACAATTTAATGAAATGTAAAACAATCAAATTTTATGAAGATTTCAAAAATTATTAGTAATTTAAAAAGATTCTAAAGATTTGCTGAAAAAGAAATATTTAATTTTCTGCAATTTTTAATTTTTGTTCATTTTCAAAATTTCTGTTTTCTTTAACTATGGAAAATTCGACGGTTTGAAATTAAACTGCTAAAGTTTAACTGTTGAGACTGATTTTCTTCAATTTTCAACACAATCAAATCAAAAATTTGCTTAACATTTCAAAAATTATGCGTTATTTTGAGAGATTACAAAGAGTTTTTGAAAATTGAATTTTCAATATTATGAAGTTTTAAATTTTTTGTTAATTTTCCACATTTAAATTTTTTTATCAGTGGAAAATTCGACTGTGGAGAGTTAAATTGTTGACACTCTAGTTTTCTTCAATTTTCAAAAATTAGAATTCCCATATGTCAAAATATATTTACGGAATTGAAAAATTTAAAGAAATATTTAAAAATAAAAATATTTGTTAAGATTTAAAACATTTTGAGTAATTTAAAAAGATTTAATAGAATAATTGAAATTTTAATTTAGAATTTTTTGTCAATTTTCAACATTAAAATTTTCTTAACGGTGAAAAATTTGACTTTCAAAAATTAAACTGATAAAAATAAAAAATTTGAGCATTGAATTGTCCTGATTTTTCAATAGTTAAGAAACGATTCAAATTAAACAAGATTGATGAAACTGTCTCGAGGGTTGTTGAAATAATTCAACGATTTCAATTAATCAGAAAAAACTTAACAAATTTCATGGCTTTTTATAATTATAAGTTATTTTAGATGTTTCTTAACAATTCTTAAAACGCAATTTTTATTATTTCAAACTTGAAAATTAAATAAAAGAGTGAATTTTCAACCATTGAAATTTTAACTATTAAAAATCCAACCTTTTCCAGTTTTCAACTGTTCAATTTGAAACTTTTGAAAATTAATCTGAGAAGGGATTTGTAAGTATTTCAATGATCTTAAACTATATGAACACAATAAGATATTCCAAAGGCTTTTAAAGATTTTAAATTATTTTAAAAGATTCCAATCAATTTTCGAAAGTCCAGTTTTAAATTTTCTGCAATTTCTAAATTCATGTCAATTTTTGACTATCTAATTTGGGAAAACTTTTAAAATTAAAGCGTTAAAAATTAAACTGCTAAGAATTGCATTTGTAAATTAAAGAAAATTGAAAATTTAGCTATTCAAACTTAAACAGAAAAAAATGCAATGAGTACGAGTTCAATTTTCAGCAGTCCAAAATCCATCTGAGCAATGAGTGTTCTACAGGTTTTAACGATTTTAATTTTTTTCCTGTTTTACAGCTTTATTTTATAATATTATAAACTAAATACAATTAAATTTTCAACTTTTGATTTTCTTTTTTTTTCATCACTTCAATATTTCAAAAAAAATATTAAGAGACTTAAACAAATTTTAAAGGATTTCGAAGATTTCAAGTAATTTTATAACAGTTTTAAAAATTATTAACAAATAACTTTTTTCATTAATTTTTAATGCAACTTGCAATCATTTTTAATACTTCAATTTTCAGCTGCTGAAAATTGAACTCTCATCTCTTAAAAATAAAACGTTTAAAATTCAATTTTCTTCAATTTTCAATTCTTTTATTTCTTATTTTTGCAATAATCAACTGTTTAAAATTCCATTCTTAATTTTCTTTCATTTTCAACTCTTCTAAATAAAAAAAATGGAAAAATCTGACAGTGAGAAAAATATACTTGAATCAAAGAAAATTTGTTTTATTCAAAAAAAATTATCAAATAGCTTCAAATCGAAGAAAAGTTTTTTGATTCGAAGAAATTACTTTTGATTGAAAACAGATCACCTGTTAGTAAATCAAGTGCATTTAATTCAAAAAAATTCTTTAATTTAAAGCATATTATTAAATAGCTTCTAGTATAAGAAAAGTGTCTATGATTCAAAGAATTTTTTTTTCATTTAAAGGCAATTATTTAATTGCCTTTAGTCAAAGGAAACTTTATTTGATTCAAAGAAAATGATTAATGGGCTCTTAGTAATTAAAAAGTTTATTTAATCAAAAGAAAATCCCTTTAAATCATAGAATATTATTCAATGGCTTCCAGTGAAAGAAATTACTCTTGATTTGAAAAAGATTCTTTGATTGAAAAAAATGATCAATTAGCTCTTAATAAAAAAATGTATTTGATTCAAAGAAAATTTCTTTTAATCAAAATTTTTTTTTATCAGAAGAAAATTTCTTTCCATCAGTTTTTTTTATTCAAAGAAACTATTCTTGGCTGAAAAAAGATTCTGCGATTTAAAAAATATATTAATTGGCGCTTTGTGAAAAAAGTATATTTAATTAAAAGAAAAGTTCTTTTAATCAAAGAAAATTATAAAATAACCTCCAGTTGACAAAATTTTGTTTCTTTTCAAAAAATTTCTTTTGTTCGGCAAAAGATTCTTTGACTTAAACCAAATTATAAATTCGTTCCTATCCAAATAGCAGTCTCTTTGATTCAAAGTAATTTCTTTGGTAAAAGAAAACGTTTCCTAATTTAAAACGATTTTTTGCATTTTAAAATTATTTTTCATATAATTACAAAAGTAATCTCAAAGAAATGTTTTCTTTGATTTAAGTTAAATATATTTCTAAGTGCAGGCTCGCCCGTATTTTTTATGAATAAAATCATAAGTAAAGAATTGCGTCCACAGTTTCTACATTTCCCGGAAAGTTAACTGAGATAGAAAAATACACATACAGAATTTCATATGATACGGTAAGAAGCTTCGGTATGTACTTTTTAAGATTTAATTCAACGTTGAAAGCTTTCTAGAGATTATTCGTATTGCCCAGCATATAATCCATCATGAAAAGTAATAAATTCATTTGTAAACAGTAAAAGCTCGGCAAGCCAGATTTATTATTTTATTTATTCTACAAATAAAAATAATTTTTTTTTAATCAAATTTTTCCGATTGAATTCTTTTACTATTCTTTTTCTACAATTTTTTTACTGTTTTCAATTCTTAAAATAAATATTTTGTGAATTAAATCTTTGAAACAATATAAAACAAGAAAATATTTTTCAATCAAATAAATATTTATTAAAAATTGGTGAGAAACGAAAGCAAGACCAAATCAAGTAAAAAGAATATTGTTAAAATAATTCTTTTTCGTAATTTGTTCCATCTTTTCATTTGAAATTATTTAAGATCACTTGCAAGATCACTTGTAAAATTTCGTGTTTAAATCATAATAGCGGAAAATTCGAGTTTCTATGACATTTTTTAAAATTATTTTCTACGATTTCCGACAATTAATAAATAAAAGTTCGACCACAAAATGCTAAAAAATAATAAAAATACAACAATATACAAAAAGTACAAAATTTGTCTCAATCATAGACACTAATTTCCTTTCATTTGTATTCTTTCAAAATATTTGTTTAAATTTTCCTGTAAAAAATGAAGCTGTTTCTCTGCATACAATTCGTATTTTCTTCAAAGAAAAAAATCTTATTAATTAGAATTTTGTTTTTCACCAAGCTTTCACTATAAAATCATATAATTTCAAAACCTTCACTTCAAAATAAATTTTTAATAAACCGTAGGAACATTTATTATTTGAATTATTTTATTTCAAAAACATGTTTTATTTTAATTATTTGGATCAAGGTTAACCTAGCATAATATAAGTTATATTCTGTTTCTGCTTTTTGATATTAGTTTTGGAATTAGTGTAAATTTTCTGGAATATATAGCATTAATTTGTCACTACTGTGATTTTGATTTGGAACACCTAGTAATGTGCAAGAAATTCAGTCATGCTTGCCGAAGCACTATAATTACATTAAATTGCTGTGCATTGCTGCTCAAAGCCCTTTTAACTTAGCTTTGGAATCGAAATTACAATATACATAACATACTTCATATTAAATGTACTACAAAACTCTCATCACAGTAAAAAAAAATTATCTTTGATTCCAAGAATATATTTTTTATTTGAGAAAAATATTGCATGATTCAAATATGATGCTTTAAATAAATGACTCAAAAAAGCTTTATTTAAAGAAGTTTCTTTGATTCAATAAAATAACTTTTGTTTTACACAAAATTCTGTGATATAAAGTAAATAAATTTATTTAAAGAAGATTATTTGATTTAAGAAAGATTTTTGGAAACAAATAAGGTTCTTTTATTAAGGAAATTCTTCCATTCAATGCAAAATATTTATTATCATTCCGTCAAAGAAATTTCTTTGGTTCTAAGAAGATTAGACCCTTAAAAAAAGTTACATTGATTGAAAAAATAATTTCAATAGAAGAAAATTATTCTTTGGCCTTTATTCAAGGAAGCGATGGTTTGTCGAAAAAATTTCTTTTGATTTAAAGAAGATTGTTTCAAATTAAACTAAAATATTAATTGGCTCTTATTTCAAGAAATTTTTCAAAAAATTAAAACAAAAATGCTTTTAATAAAATAAAAGTATTCCTTGTCCTTTATTGAAAGAATATATTGTTAGTTTTAAAAATAATGCCTTTTGATTCAAGCGAAAGTTTCAATAATTCCAAAAAATGTATTGCAATTAAAGAAAAGTATTCTTTGGCTCTCATTTAATGAAAAAATTGTTTGATTTAAAGAAATTCCTTTTGTTTCAAAGAAAATTATTTCTTTCCGAAAAGCATCTTTGATTAAAATAAGATTTGTTGATATTAAGAAAATTATTTTATTCGAAGTAGATAGCTTTGAATCGAAGAAAAACCTTTAATTGTCTTTAATTCAAAAGAAATTTTCGTGAATTAAAAAAAATTGCTTTCAATGCAAGAAAATCATTTTGGTCTCGTACTCAAGAAAATATTCTTTTAACAAAGATTTTTTTACACAGAGAGGATTATTTTGTTTCAAGAAGATCCTTTGAGTCAAAGACCTTCTCATATAAAGAAGATTATTTTATTTCATTTGACTTAAAAAAAATCATTTGCTTCAAAGATCTTGAATCGAGGAAAAATATTAGTTGGCCTGCTATTCAAAGAATAGTTTTGCTTATTCAAAATAATTTCTTTTATTTCAAGAAGATTATTTAATTAAAAAAACATATTTTGTTTAAAATAAGATTCACTGATATAAAGAAAATTATTTCATTCAAAGAAGGTTGCTTTTAATTAAAGTGAAATATTATTTATCTCTTATTCAAAACAAATTTGCGTTGATTAAAAAAATTGCTTTTAATAAACAAAAATTATTCTTTGACTCATATTCAAGGAAAAGATTGTTTCAAGGATGATTCATTTAATCAAAGAAGGTTCTTTGATTCAATGATTTTCTCATATAAAGAAAATTATTTGATTAGAAAGGATAGTTTTATTCAAATGAGATTTGTGAAATTGAAAAAAATACTTTGATTCAAGGAAGATTATTTTGAATCAATGAAAAATATGAGTTGATTCTTATTTAAAGAGATTTTTATTACTTTAAAATAATTTCTTTTAAAACCCAAAAATTATTCTTTAGCTCGTATTCAAGGTAAAGATTATTTTAATAATGATTCTTTCATATAAAGAACATTTTTTGGTTTAAAGGCTTTATTAAACGAAGAAGATTATTTTATTTACAGAAAATATTTTGATTCAAACAAGATTCGTTAAATTGAAGAAAATACATTGATTAGAAAAAAAATTGTTATGAAACGAAAAAAAAAATTAGTTGGCTCCTATTCAAAGAAGAGTTTCATTTCAAGAAAATTCTTTGATATAAATACTTTCCTAAATATACAAGATTGCTTGAATCGAAGAAAATTTCTTTGACTCTTTTTCTTTGATTGAAAATAAATATTTTGCTATTTGCTTTTTATCTGATGTTATTTAGATGAAACTATAAGGAAACAAATGTACTATTTTTGAAGGTAGTCAGAGCGTCTGCTGGAAGCCCGTGATTCCACAGATTCATAAAAGGATGTTGAAGTTGAAAAAAGATTTTTTGATTCAAAGAAAATGTCTTTCTATCTTTCTCCCTGATTCAAGGAAAATATTTTCTAAGTAATTGTTGCAACCTATTATAATTTGGATATAATCTAAAGAAAGAAAAGGTTTCTATTCTTGAAGGTGGAGAGATCGTCTTCTGGAAATCAGTGATTCAACAGTTAGATAATAAGGGTAAAATACAAGAAGATTCTTTGATTGAAAAAAATTTTTTCAAATCATTTTTTTTTTATACGGGATAAATATTTTTCTGAGTTAAATTCTAGTGTGATAATAAAATTATAAGAAAACAAAGGCACTAACTATTTTTGAATGTGGTGAGAGTCTTAGCTGGAAGCCATTGATTCTAGAGAGTCACATAAGTTAGGTAAAATATTAAGAAGATTTTTTAATTCAATGAAAATTTCTTTTAATCTCTTTCTTTGAATACAAAATAATATTTCTCTGATTAACTTTTTTTATCTGTTGTAATTCGGATAAAATTACAAGGAAACAAATGCACTAATTCTTCGTGAAGGTGGTGAGTGCCTCAGCAGGAAGCCAGATTCCACAGATTCATATAATAATGGTGAAGTTCGAAGAATATTCTTTGATTTAAAATAAATTTCTTTGTATCTTTCTTTGTGATACAAGGCAAATATTTTTCTATATAAAATATTGTTGTAATTCTAAAATTAGAAGGAAATAAGTTAACTAACTGTTTTTGAAGGTGGTGAGAACATAAACTGGAAGCAACTGATTCTGTAGATCCAGATAAGGAGGGTGAAATTAAAAGGAGATTTTTGGATTGAAAAAAATCTATATCTTTTTCTTTTATTTAAGGAGAGAGGCAGTAAGAGCCTCTGCTGGAAGCTGGTGATTCTAAAGTCAGATAAGGAGGTTGAAGTTCAAAGAAGCTTCTTAGATTCCAAAGAAATATCTTCAAATAATTTTCTTGGGGAAAAGATAAATATTTTTCTAAGTTAAATGCTGATCTATTAATAAAATTAGAAGGTAAAAATGAACTCACTATTTTTGAATGTGGCGAGTGCCTCTTCTGGAAGCCAGTGATTCCAGAGATTCGCAAGGAGGGTGAAATTCAATCCAATGTCTTCGTGTCCTAGGACTGGGAACACAAATTGCTCACTGAAGGTGTGAGACAGAAGATCCGTCAAATTCTTCAGACATTGCAGGCGCAATTCTGGGCTCATTCCGGCAGCATGCGATAAAGCGTCTCTGTAACAATGGTGAATAACGAATCAAATAAATTAAGTTTTAGACTTCTTCAGCTGAAAGGTGCAATTGTAAAACTCGACACTCTCAGTCCTAGATTGTTTTCTCTTCACAAATGCAATTAGAGAAGCGAATGTAAAATAATTAAGTTATACAATTATCAGCGGAATACAAATTTGTCACTCTAATTTGCAACTAAAGTAAAATTATCCTTCGTGCATAATACCAAACCGGAGCACAGTGGTGAAAATCCGAAATTAATTATTCAAAACGTCTACCGTTATAATTCATTAATTTTTCTCACTTTCTAGCCTATTTTTAAAAAGAAGTTTACAAAAATTTAAGGACCGTAATTCAATTATGTAACAGCTTAAGGGTGGAAGAAAGGCGTTAAAACATTTGGTTACTATTTGTTACGTTAGGGAGGAGTAGGTCCTTCATTAATGTACTTAATTTTTGTGAATCCTCAAAAAATTTCTTCTAGCGATTATCTTTTTAGTTATGAATGTTATTAATTGTTTGAAAATTTAACAATTTTCTTAAAAACACATCCCTTTTTGTTGATAATTTAAATGGTATGTTAAAAACTCGTCTTTTTGGGTTAAATCTTCTATTATTTTTCTACGAAATTAACGTTTTGTTTAGAATCCATATTTTGTAGCAGTTAAGACAACTGAAATCTTTTTTTGATGAAAACTATTTTTTCTTAAAAATTTACCTTTGCACAAAATTCAGCTGCTTAAGTAGAGTTTTAATTTTTCTTTGACAAAAAAGCAACTGTTTGGTTGAAAACTTAAAAATCTTGTTAACAGGTCATGCTTTTTTGTTAAAAATTCGTTTATTCAGCATAAAATTAGATTATTGTTTACAATTCTTATTTTTCATTGGAAAGTAAACTGGAATCTTCTTGGAATAAAAATGTAACTATTGATTTTGAGGTTTTTCTTATAATTTGTCTGTTTTAGGAGAAATTTTATTATTCTTGAATAAAAATGCAACTGCTTGTTTGAAAATTAAACTTATTTTTGCAAGTTTGTCTTTTCGATTGTGAAATTCACATGCTTTAGCAGGAATGTCATCTTTCTTAGAAAAAATGTAACTATTTGGTTGAAAATTCAAGAATTTTGTCAAAGTCATTGTTTTTGGTTTGAAATTCTGCTGTTTTGTTAAAAATTTAACTATTTCTTAGAAAATTTACTTTTTGTTTAAATTAAATATTTTGTTGTGGAAAAGAAAACTGAAGCCTTTTCTGGATGAAAATTCAATTATAGAATTGACTGTATTTTTAAAAAATTCAAAATTCATCTTTTGCAAGAAAATTTTCATCTTTCTTAGGTATGAATGCAACTATTTGGTTGAAAATTAATACATTTGTTAAAAAAGCCATCCTTTTTGGTCGAAGGTGCTACTGTTTTGTTAAAAGTTTATTTTTAGTTTAAATTTATATTCTGGTCTTGAAAAATGAAATTAAATATTTTCTGAATGAGATTTATACTTCTAAAAACAGTAGTTTTTTTATTAAACATGTATCTGCTCTGGTACAAATTTAATCGCGCTTGAATAAAAATACAACTATTTGGTATAAAATTCAATTATTTTGTTTAAAAGGTATCCTTTCTGGTTTAAAAAATGTGTCTTTCTGGATTGACAATGCAATATTGTTAATGGACACTTATTTTTACATTCTTATCAGAGAAGGTATTAGATTTATGTAAAATTTGACCACCCCCCCCCCCGCAGTTTTTGTCAAATGTCCACGTTTTGGGAACCCCTAAATCCGAAAAGCAGGTTTTTACGAATGCCTATCTGTCCGTATGTCTGTATGTCTGTATGTCTGTATGTATGTCTGCATGTCTCTCTATGAACACGATAACTTTTGAAAAAATTAATCTATTAGATTGGCCTTTGGTACACTTTTTTAGGGTCCTAAACTAAAGGTCAAGTTCGTTAGCCAGCCATTTTGGATGAAAATTCAAAAAGTGGGCACATTTTGAATATTTTTGAGACCACTTTTTTCAAAATTCAAAAATTCTCTGTACGGTCATTCATAGTATTCAAAAAATGTAACAATTTATAGCAATGACATTTTTCAGAAAATTAAAAATTACTGGAGTTATAGCATTTTCAAAATCCAAAAAAACAAACTAAAATGAACATTTCAAGCCAAACAACGCACGATATGAAAAAAGTAAGAAGAAGAAAAACTTTACTCTTTGAAAGCCCTACATAATTACGATAACAAGTTCTTTAATTTGGTCGAAAAGTTGAAAATTCCAAATTTGAACGTACGAAAAATTTTTGAAACCACATTTTTTTAAGATTTATAAATTTTATGTACAGATGTTTATATTACTCAGAAACTCAAATAATTTATACAAATGACTTTTTTCTATGAAAAGAAAATTATCAGAGTTATAGAATTTTCAAAATCCAAAAAAACAAACTAAAATGAACATTTTAAGACAAACAACGCATGATATGAAAAAAGTCAGGAAAAGAAAAACTTTGGTTTTTGAAAGCCCTACAGGATTGTGATAACAAAATTTGTTAATTTTGTCGAAAATTTGAACATTTCAAATTTGATCGTACAAAAAATAATGAAAAATCCAAAAATTCCATTATTTGGTCAAACTATGAAAGATACAAAAAAAATGAAGAAGCTCAAATTGCGCGCCCTGGAAAGAATTACAAATTTATAATAAATCACTTTTCGATATAAGCTACGAAAAAAATGAGACAAAACTTGTTCATCCAAAAAAGAGCTCTAATTTTTGATAGGACACGTAGTTTTTGCTTTAGTCGTAAAAGATAAGATGCTAAATAAAAATATTATATATTTTTTTAAAACCGACACAATGTATGAACTCAAATTACCAGACAACAGTTGTTTGCCTAAACAGATCTATAAATTTATTATTAATGATTTTTCGATAGGGCGATCAGATTTTCTTTTAGTCTCAAAACATAAGATTAAAAATAAAAAATTTAACTTTTTGTGAAAAAGCAGAAAAAAGACAAAAGAGGACATACAGTTAGGCTCCTATATAGGACCCTATATAGGTTTCTGTATTAGACCCTATGTAGATGCGCATTAGTTCTTATTTTATCGTAAGAAACAATATTAAAAATTTTTTTTAAATTATAAAAACAGCCAAAAGAGCTTTAACAAAAGAGAGTCAAAATCACAAAATTACAGTTGTTGGTTCGTTCACCTTTGATTTTAAAAGGTCTGTGCCCGAATGCGGAAGAAATGCAAAGACTAAGCGCGGAGTGCGATTGCCATCAGTCGCTTGCCTTAGGTGCGCTCAAACTCTCGAGCTAAGCTTTTTAACGAAAGAGAATTCACAATCACAAAATTACAGTGGTGAATGTTTTGAGTCTTAATTTAAAAATGTTTGCACAAGATAAATACAACATCGAGTGCGAAGCGCGAGAATGAACAGTCGCGCGCCCTAAGCGGGCGGGCAGATTTTTTGTTAATAAATTCATGTTTGATCTTAAAAAGTCAAATGGAATCTTTTTTAGATAAATGTTTCACCATATTTTTAATTTTCTTTTAACAACAATTTATCTGTTTAAAGAGATATTTCATATTTCTTGGATAAAAGTGCAACTATTTAATAGGGAATTCAACAATTTTGTTCAAAAGTCAATTTAGTTGTTAAAAATCTATCTTTTTGGTTAAAAAATTTAATTTTTTTCGTAGAAAATTATTTTTTGTTTGAAAATTTATACTTTGACCGTGAAAAGCCAACTTCAATCTTTTTTGGGTTTGAGTATTCAATGTTTTTTAGAGAGATTTGATTTAATGATTTTGTTGAGAAATTATTTTTGTAAAGACATATATTTTTAGTTGAAAATTTTGTTAAAAACGATCGTTTTTAATTAAAAATTCAACTGCTTGTGTAAAAGTTAAACTACATAATTAAAAATTGTTTTTTTGCCTCTGGTTAAAAAGTTAACGAAAATTTAACTGTTCAGTGGAAAAGTCTTCTTTTTTCGTTTAAAATTAATTTTTCCATTTCTTTAAGATTGATCTTTCAAGTTCAAAAATTTTTTTTTAGATTGAAATTTCATTTTTCTTAGGCAAAAATGCATCAGTTTAGTAAAAAATTAATTTCTTGCGGAAGTCATAATTTTGTCTAGCTTCAGTAAAAGTCTTTATATGTTGAAAATCCGTTTTTTTGTCTTAAAATCCTTTTTTTTTATCAATTTTATTATTTTTATTGTAATTTAACCTATGGGAGGATAGAAAAGACATTTTTTTGTTTAAAATAAATTAATACATTTGACAATTTAAACTTTCTGTCCGAAATACTGTTTCATTCCGTTTATAAAAAGTGTTATTTTAAATATTATTGCAAGATTAAAATTCTGGTATTTTAATATTAATAATTAAGTAAAATGAAAAATAAGTCAAGGAAAAATCAGGGAACTTTGAAAATGAAGTTCTCGGCCTTATTCTATCAAAAAAAATTATTTTAAAAAATTATAAAAAATATAAATTACCTACAGTAAGAGGGGGGGGGGGGAGTAGATTTTTTTTTGTAATTTTTTGTTACAGGGGTGGAGGGCTCTTAGAGAGGGCCTGTAATCCGTTACGTAATTTAAGAACGGTCCCTTACTGATTATTGTTTAAACATTACTTTTTTAACTGAAAATTTTAATATAAGACATTTGAGAAAATATTCATATTTTTCTAAGAAAAATTCAAATAATTGATTGAGCATCATACGCTTTTTTAAGATTTCATTTTTCAGTTAAAAAATTATTTATTTAATTTTTGGGCTAAAATTTAAAATATTTGGTGGATACTTGTACTTTTTTGAAAGGACAATGTTTTAAATTTAAAGATTCATGATTTAAATTGAAAATTCATCTCTTTGATAAAAAATTTATCTATTTTGTTGGAAATTTATTTCTCAGTAAATAATTAATAATTGCACTTAAAGTTAAAGTATTTCATTTTTTTTGAAAATTGATATTTTTTGTTTGAAAATTCAACTATTTGGTTGTACATTTATGTCATTTTTTTTTAAATTCGTATTTTTTGGTAGGTAATTAATGTTGTTGGTGGAAAATTAATCTTCTCTGTTAAAACTTTTAATATTGGGATGAAACTTCAACTTTTTTGGAAAATACATTTTTTGATATGAAGATTCATTAATTTTTATTCAAAATTTCTTTATTCTTTCTTTAGTCGAAAATTTATATCTTTTTGCAATTTTTTTCTTCATAAAGAATTAATTTTTAAATTAAAATTTTTTATTTTTAACACAACGATAATAGTTTTTTATTTGAAATTCATGTTTTTATTCGTTCAGAATTTGTATTTTTTTATCGAAATTTATTATTTTGTTTGAAAATTCATGATTTCAATTAAAGCTTCATCTCTTGTTTGAAAATGTATCTCTTTTATTCGAAATTGCTTGTGCGGCAGCGAATTAATTTTTTGCATTGAAGGTTTGACCTTTTGAGTTTTTATTCAGAATTTATTTTTTTAAAATTAAAATTCAACTAATTAATTGAAATTTGGAACCCTTCGTTAAAAGTTTATTTTTCAGGTTAAAAATTTTTATGTTCTTTATTGGGTTATAAATACATGTTTTTTAGTCAGTTTTTTTTAATGCATGATTTTTGTTCAAAATTCACTTCTCTTAATGCAAATTTCTTTTTTAGCAAAGAATTAATTTTTTTAACTGAAAGTTTAAATATTCCATTCAAAATTTTCAGAATTTGAATATTCTATATTTGGTTACAAATTGATCTTATTTAGTGGACAAAAAAAATTTCGGCGAGAAAAATCGGAAATGTTATTTTTTTGAAGTTAAGATCATAGGATGAGTGGGTCACGTGACCAGATTCCTACCTTACCGTCACTTTTTGATTTCTTAACTTATTTTCAAACGAAGCCCCACATCGAGGTAAAAATCTTAAATAATAAAGAAGAAGCACTAAGAAAGCTGGCTCTGGTTCTAAACTTTAATAAATAGGAAAAAAGCAATAAAAAATCATTTACAAAAAAGACTTTTTTTATAATTATTAAAACTTAGGACCAGACCAATCTTTCTCAGTGCTTCTTATTTAGTATCCAACATTTTTAACTCGATATAGCGCTTCATGTGAACTTAAGTTGGGAAATAAGAAAAGTGCCGGTAAGGTAGGTATCTGATCAAGTGAGAGAACCGACTTTAATACAAATTAGATATAAAAAAATTGCTTGTACAAACAAAATTATGCAAATTGTCTATTTGCTTACTTAAATAATTACTTTAATAATAATTCTTAATAATATTTTACAGCAAAACAAGCCTGATAAGCTATGACAATCCATTTAGATCTAAAGTATTTTTTTCCACACAAAAGATTGCATTTTTGTTTTTGTTACCTTAAATTATTAAAAACAAAGCTAATCTTTGATTGTTAGCAATTTCTATATTTTTATAAGTCTGATATGCTACTTTAATACATATTATATTGCAAAAAATTGTCATTGTTTAAAGTAGGAAAATTGTTTATTTGTTAATCAAATTCGTCCTAACTAACAAATAAATGCCCTATTCAATGCACTTTTGCTAAATTTGTTTTTAAAAAAGGCTAATAGGTGAAAAATTAAGAAAATTGGGTTCAGAACTAGAAACATTCTAAATTATCATGACTGGTGAGAATCTGACTGGTGTATTCAAATAAATAGCATGTGCTTAAGTAGATAAGGTGACATATTAGGGGAAAAAACTTCACTTTATGCAGTTTATAAACTCGCAACGGTCTGTGAAAACAGCTTTCCTGATAAAAGATTCAGCCAGCTAACTACGTAAAATTAGTTTTTAATAGTTTCTTTTTCATTCCAGACCCAGGAAAAAAGGTAATCACAAGTCTCTGTACTTTTTTTTAAATTGCAATCTCGAGGCTAACTCACTTTCTACTTGCAAGAAAAGGTCGCGAGCTGCGAGTTGTCATTTCGACTGGAGCTTTAGAGGGCGAAAGTACATTAAAATCCATTAGATGCGTATTTTTTCTTTTGATAAAATAGGCCTTAGTTTCTAAAATCAAGCATTTACGCTTGAGCGATACGCGTGAGTGATACTCGTGAGTGACACGCTTGAGCGATAAGCGTGAGTGATACGCGTGGATGACACGCTTGAGCGATACGCGTGGGCGACCCGCTAGCGGTTAGGGTTAGCGCTCAATCGTGCAGCACACGCTTATCGCTCAAGCGTATCACTCAGGCGTAAATTCTTAAACCTTGATATTTTGGAAACTAGGCGCAATTAAATCCAAAGAAAAAATACGTATTTATTGGATTTTAATACAGTTAAATTTTATTTTTGAAAATTTTACGTTGGTTAATTAATAAAATCCCTTGAAATGAAAGTAAAAATAATAATCTTACATGTCGGTTCTGATTTTTCTTTCTCTGGAAATTGACATGCATTGCAAGCACATTCTTTGGACACTATTACACTTACCCGGTCCACAGAACAAATTCGATTCCTTTTCCGTGCTTCTCTCGCATAGCTTGCGCTGCAGATTCTATCAATGCCCAGGGCGAATCACAACCATAGCTACCAAAAGTTCCAGCTAATCTTTTATATAACCGCATGTGCTCACTGTCCATATTGTTTCGCATTTTCCAACAACCTGGAAAAGCAAATGCAACTAGATTAGATAAAAAGTAACAATTAAAAATATTGTCTAGTTTTAGGGCATTAAGAAAAACAAATTACAGATATTTTGTATTAAAAATAAAGATTCCCTATTTAATTTATTTCGATCTCTTTCTTTCAATCTTTTCAATAGCTTATTGACAAGGGCACTCGACCGGCAATCGGAAGATATTTGGTTCGATTCCCAGCGGAGGGAGGAATTCATCTTAGTTTGTAAAAATGTTTTTTGTTGTTGTTATAAGTGCAAATTTTTAGTTAAAAAACAACTTTCTTGCTCTCTGCTCTTGATTAATAATTTTTTGGTTGAAATACCATCTATTACACTCTGCGTTAAAAATTCTTATTATTTGGTTGAAAATTCGTCTTTTTTTACTTAAATTTAACTACTTTTCAGTTAAAAATAAAAAAAATTTTGTTTAAAAATGCAACTATTTGATCAAAATTTGAACTGCTCTGTCAAAAATTTACTTTTTTCATTATTATAATATTTTTATTGGAATTAAATTGTTTTTTAAAATATTTTTTTGTAAAAAATCATCTCTTTCGTTAAAATTTCATTTCTTTAGGTTGGAAATTCATTCTTTGAGATTAGAAAAAATTTTGGCTGAGAATACACTTCGTTTTTTAATATTTTTTATTAAAAAATTCAGCTGTTCTTGATTCACAAACTTCTTTGGTTAAAATATCAACTATTACATTTTTTATTGTAAAATAATTTTTTTAAAGATTTCTGGTTTCATTGAAAAATTAATCGTGACCTAAGTTAAAAATGTTTTCATTTTATTTAGAATTCGACAATTTGGTTTGAAAGACATCTTTTTTATTTAAAATGCAGCATTTTGTAAAAAAGAAACTAGTTCCTTACATAGATTGAGAATTTAACATTTTTTAAGAAAATTGATCTTGTTTATGTAAAAATTTATAACTTTTAGTACAAGTTTCATCGTTTCATATTTTTGGTTACAAAATTGATGTTTTTATTTGATAATTTTAGGGTTTGGTGAAAAATTGATTCCTTGTTAGTTTTTCAATCAATTTTTTTGACTGCAAATTTAACTGTTTGATGTTTGGTTGCCAATCTATTTTTTTCAATGAATAGTTTAACTTTCTGGTTCAAAATTTCTGTATTTTGTCAAAATACATCTCTTATCGTAGAGAATTAATTTTTTTAGTTAAACATTTTATTGATAGATTGCAATTGTGTTTGTCTTAAATAAAAAATAATGTTTTTAATTGAACATTTAATTAGCCCATGTTTGATTAAAAATTTATATTTTTTATTTAAAAACTCAACTATTTGGTTTGCATTGTATGTATTTTGTCAAAAATGTATCTATTGAGATAGAATTTTACAGCTATTTGAGTACAAGTATTTATAAAAAATTTAATCTACTTTGGTTGAGAATTCTACTATTTTTCTGAAACTGTTTCGTTTATGATTAAATTCAACTGTTTTTTTATATAGAATGAAAATCTCTCATGTTGAAAATTAGCTTCGTTTCGTTGAAAATAATAACAAATCTTTTGAGCATAAAAATTAAACTTTTTGGCTGAAAACGTAACTTATATTCTTTTAAATTATTTTTTAATCTAATTTGAATGAAAATTCAAGTTTTTTGAAAAATTCGTCATTTTTCCTTGAAAATTTTTTTTTACAGATTGGATAATCTTTCATGTTTGAAAGTTCAATGCATTTCGAATATTCATCTCTTTTGGTGCCAATTTTGTATTTTTATA
Organism: Belonocnema kinseyi; assembly: GCF_010883055.1. Lineage (NCBI taxonomy): Eukaryota > Metazoa > Arthropoda > Insecta > Hymenoptera > Cynipidae > Belonocnema > Belonocnema kinseyi. The sequence goes on from NC_046660.1 coordinate 29,597,433, forward strand.
TTAAAAATATATCTCTTTAGTTGATAATTTATCTGTTTGGTTTGAGGATTTAAATATTTTATGGAAAATTTGTACTTTATAATTTAACAGCTTTTCTTCTAAAACTGGAATATCAACAATGTATTAATTTTATATAAAGAACTAGATCTCGTTTATTAAAAAATAATTTTATTCTATAGAGATTCATTTCTTTCGTTGAAAATTATTCTTATGTGGTTTAAAATTCGGCTTTCTGTAGAAAATTTGTCATCTTTTTCTTCAAACTTTTTTTCTTTTTTTGACTGGCTGAAAAAAAAATATTATTTTTTTTAATATTAAATGAGACATTTTTGTTCAAAATTTATATTATCGGCTGAAATATAAATTTTTTTCATTTAAAAATGTATTTTGGTTGATTTATTTTTTACGTTAAAGATTAATCTTTTTTGTTGAAAATTTAACTTTTATCTGGATTGCTTTTTTCCTTTGAAAAGATTTATACGAAATCTGCCATTTTGCCTCGAAACATCAATAATTTGGTAGAAATTTTTTTCTTTTAAGCGAGTAAAAAATATTCTTGCATAAAACAAAATTATTCCATATGAATTTTTTTAAAGAACGGATTCCCCCATTTTTACGAAAAATCTCCTTATTTCCTCTATTTTTATAGCCTTTAGAGTCTGATTAATTCATCAAGACTTCTCTGAACAACAAAAGCGAGCCATTTTTAAAACAAAAGATTTGTAAAACCACTTTTTATTCGAAATGTATTCTGAAGAGTGAAAAGCGAGAATGTCAAGTACAAAGCTCAGAGTTAAAAGAACAGTGCCCGCCAGCATCACACAACAAAAAAATGAGCGACAGCACTGCATTGTACATATGGAATCTGAAAATAAAACCATACACTTTTTATTAATACGCATATTAAAATTAGGTTTAGAAATGATTAATTTTTCATGGAAAAAATTAAGAATAATTTAAAATAAAATTCAGGTTACCAAATATTATTTAATAAATATTCTGGTTTTTTTTCACTTTACACTTTAATTCCAGTTATTTTTAAATTGTGAGAATTAGGGATAAGAAAATAGGTATTATTAGTTTTTTTAATTTATAAAAATATAATTTTTATATGATTAGGGTGGACGTTGGGCCGGGAAATGAAAGTGAATTTATTGTCTTAACGGAAATTTTACAAATTTGCAGAGAAAAAAAGTCTGTCAATTTTCATTTCAACCTTTTTTTTCAGTAATTGGTTGAATTTTTATATTTTAAAATTATGATACAATACAGTTTAGAATCTGTAATTAAAAAATCTTTCACAATATAACTGTTCCATTTTATATTTTAATTTTCGAACGTACACTTCAATTTAAAGACTTTTTATATAAAGTTTTAAAAACTCAAATAATTGAAAATTAGAAGAGTTTGAAATCGACGAATTGGGATGACAAATTTTTTAGTGGATTAACTGTAAATATAAATTATTGAATAATTTTTTAATCTGAATTGTAATAAATAAAGACTTGTATTTAATTTCAAATATTATTTCAGTCTTAAATATTCTATTTTTAGGCCATTCATCAATTTGAAATTTTTTAATTAAGAAAAAGTGCAATTATGTAATAATTAGAAATATCTGAACTGAATAATGATAAAATTAATATTAAAAAATGAACATTGAGCGTTACATTTCAAATTTTTATGTTTAAAAAAATTTAATTTGTGAGTCAAATTGTTAATTTCGATTCATAAATAGAAATTGAAGACTTATTTTTCTTTTAAAAAGTTTGAATAAGCTGAAGAGATATTTAGAAGTTTTGAAAAAATTAAAAATTTGACATTATTTTAAATATATTTAATGAGGAATCTACGTGCAATGAGAAAATCCGGTTATTCCTGCAAAATATAGATTTTGACAGTTTTTAAACCAAAAATTTAGAAGCTTTTTAAGAATTTGAAAAGGCTTGAGAAGAGTGAAAAACATTTCGTTGGAAAAATCAAAAAGATTTTCAATTTTCAAAAATTAATTTTATGGGAATATTAATGAAGATTTACAAAGATTTGCAAAATTATCAAAAAGGAATGTGAAAGATTTTGAGTGAATTTTTTTTATTCGGTAGGATTTGAAAAAATTTTTAATTAAAAATTTACTTAAAATTACTAAGAATTTAAATTTCAGAAATTTAAACTTAAATTTTAAAAGTTTAAAACCCAGGATTTCCGCTTTAAGTGCTTCAATTTGCAACTTAGTTTTTATTGCTTAAAGAAGACAAAATTGTTGGCTTCAAAGCTCAATTTTTTAAATTCATTGGTTGTAACAAGAGTCTGTAGGCCGGCAAAAAAATCAAAAAATGACTGGAAATTTTTTTCTTTATTTGAAACGGCCACCCTGAATATTATTGTGAAAATTAAAACAAGATTTTTGAATATTTTAGATGTTCTAGAAAAGAATCTATAAGATTTTAAAGATTTATTTCTAGGATTTTTTGTTGAAAACCTATCTTTTTTGTTAAAAAATTTTATTTCTTTTGGCTGGGAATCAAATTTTTTCATAAAAACTTTTAAGAATTTGGTTACAATTTTTTTCCGTCGTAATACAAATTCTTAGATGATAGAAAATTAAACTCTTTTCCAGACAATTAATCAGTGCAGGTATAAAATTAAATTCTTGTTATAAAATAGTCTCTATATTTCAAAAACTCATTTCCTTTTGTAAGAAATCAAACTTTTTTGTTTGTTACTCAACTTTTTTCGGCAAAAATTTCGGAAAACAGAAGTTCACGAAACTAAAAACTTACAAAATTTAAAATTAACGAAATTATTAAATTACAGATATTTTAAATCCCGAAATTTCAAATTTCTTTAATTACTAAATTTCTAAAATGTCAATTTCCTGAAATTTTGAATCCATGAAAAAAATCTCGTGTCACTTATTTATAATAAAATTTTTTTTTAACTTGTACCGAATGTCTAACATTATTTTACCCTAATTTTTAATTTTTGTAATTTACCGATTTCGGTATTTTAAACATTTGTTTATCAACATTTTCCATCATAAATTTTTTAAAGTTTTTCTAGTTTCAATGTCTAAATAGCTCACTAGGTAATTTTAAACTTAGTGAATTTTCATTTTTCCGTAATGCTTGAATGTGCAAATTATATTTCCAATATTTTTAAGCATTGGGGAAAACTTGTCAAGCTCAGCGATTATTTGAAAGATTTAAAATTACCTAAGAAATTGGATAACCCACATCCTGGATATAAATTTTATAATAGGATTAATATTTAAGTTTCTCACAAAAATAGAAACCTCAATATCTGCGCAAACTTGAAACAATTCTCTCTTCGTATTCTTTACGTGCTTTGAAAACATCGATAAACTCATAAAAAGCATAAGGTCATAAATAAAATTGACCAATATGAAACAGTTTTATTTGATACGTTGAAGGCACGCTTTATTTGAATCTGCACTAATAATTTAATAACAACCCTCTCAAGGTTGAAATTTAAAGCCAGGAACTGTTTACCGCGGGCAAAACATTTGAAAAATAAATAAAACGTTACACTATAAAATAATACTGTAAATAAGGAAGTGAAAAAAAAATTTTCTTTTTTTGTGAACTTTTTTACCAATAAAAAATGTAAGACAGTTAAATCTAAATTTAGTATCGGTTTTGGGCTGAAAGTGTCTATGAATCAATATTTTTGAAACTGTATTTCCTCTCTCCTGTTTCAAGCTCTGTTTTGTCACGCCTGAGTGAACACCGCACATCCCCCGCCGCTACTTTCACCAATCTCTGCAGCGCGGCGTCTGTTCTCAGAAATATTAAATACATAATAATTTAATCCAGATTCTATAAAAGTTCGATTTTCAACAAAATAGTTGGTCTTTTAACTAAAAGAACAAACTTTATAATTTTCAATGGGAATAGTCAAACTTGCGAAGAAAAGTTGAAGTTCAGCGAATAAATTCGAATTTTTAACCAAGGACATTAATTTTTTCCTAAAAGACAAATTTCCAAGAAATTCCACGAATTTTCAAACAAGTAGTATTATTTTTAACACAAAACGATGAATTTCAAAACAAAATGAAATCCTTGAATTTTGAGTTTAAAAAAGTAATTTTCGACAAAAAACTTATTTGAACCTGTTGAATTTAACCGAAAAATTAAAAATTTTAATTTAAACGAAAACGATAAAATTTCTACCGCGATACATGAATTTTTAGAATAAAAATACGAATTTCCGAAAAAGAGTTAAAATTTCTGTTCAACACGAAGAATTTTTAAGGAAACAGTTGAATTTTCAGTCCAAAAAGACTAATTTCTAACAAACTACAAAAAATCGTCTACCAAATAGTTTATTTTTTACTGCAATCGATGAATTTAAAAACATAAATAGAATTGTTCAAATCTAAGGTTATTTTAAACGAAAGTAAAAAAAATTTGAATTATTTTAATTTCGCCAAGAAACAACGAATTTGTAACGAAATATTTGAACAGTAAACTGAAAGAAATTCATTTTAAACCAAAGGGTAATATTTGAATCAAAAACAAAATTTTTAACAAAACAGATCAATTTCCAAAACCAAAAGATGAATTTTCAACAGGAATAAAAAAATTTGTTAAAGAAATTTTGTTGAAAATTTTGTTGTTTGTTTTTGGTTGAACTTATTAACTAAGAAAATGAATCTTCGAAAAAAAATGTACAGACTAGTTTTAGCAATAACTTCATTTTTCAAACAAAAAGGATGAACCTTCTATCAAAAAATAAATTTTCATTTTCCTATTTAACAAAAAATCCGATTTTTTAACAAAATACATGAACTCTTAACCAGAAATATGAATTATTTATTTATCGTTAAATTTTGGTTAAAAAAAAGTAACAGTTAGCTTTCCATCATAGAAAACTATTTTACAACCAACAAAAATTTCTAATTTTCAGTATAATATTTAAATTTTGTACTAAAAAGATAATTTTTTACCTGAAAATCTGAATCTTCAACAACAAAAAATCAATAAAAAAAGGAGTTCAATTTTTAACCAAACGGTTAAATTTTTAACCAAGAAGTTGATTTTCGAATCAAGAAGATTAATTTTCTGCACATTTTTTTAAAACAAAATACACGAATTACCAAACAAATAGTTGAATTTTCCAATCAAAATGATAAATTTTCATACAAAAATGTATTCGGTTAATTAAAAGATTAAAAAACTAATTTTCAAAAAATAAAACGAATTTGCTTAAAATTTGAGATAAAAAAATGATTTTAAAACATAACGAGTTACTAACAAAATTATTTAATTTCCAAATAAATGCTTTTATTTTCAGCCAACAAGATAAATTTCATAAGAAAATAGTCTAATTTTCTACAAAAAATACTTATTTGCAACAAAAAGTTAACGTATAACAAAAAAGTTAATTTACGACAAATAGTTAAATTCTTAACTAAAACGACGACTCTTAAAAAAAATTACAGATTCATTTTTAAGCCAAAATTTGAGTTTTTAAACAAAAATGATGATCTTTGAGCCAAGAAGATTAGTTTTTAACAGAAAATCGAGATATTTATCAAATTCCATGAACGTCGAACCATAGTAGATAAATTTTCTATTCAAAATGTCAATTTTGATCCAAAAATGTAATAATACATTTTAATTTTTGAAAATTATTAACAAGAAAAAAACTAACGCTTAGCAAAATAGGAAAAAAATTTCTGAAAAGATGAATTATCCATTAAAATTATGAATTTTCAAAAACAAAAAAGAATTTTCAAGAAAAAAGTGCAACATTTAATCAAACAGTTAATTTTTCACTAAAACGTTGATTTCTTTAATAAGAAGATTAATTTACCACAATAAAGGAAGAATGATCATCAAAATATACAAATTTTCAGACAAATGGTAGAATTAAAAAAAAAAAGTAAAACAAACATAACACTTTTTTAACCACTTATATTTAATTAAAAACAAAAATTGTTAACAAACTTGTTGAATCGTCAATCGGAACAGATTAATTTTTAACCAAACGGTTGCATTTTATCAGAAAGGTCAAAGTTTCTACGAAAATAGATTAATGTTTATAAGAACGGGACGAATGTTTAACAAAATATATACATTTTCAACAAGTAAAGATAACTTAAAAAGAATAAAAAACGATTTTTGAACAAAATATGTAAAATTTAAACAGAGTAGATTATTTTTTTTACAAAAAAAGATGAATTATCAAAAAAGTACATAAGTTTTAAATAAAGTACATTTCAACTAAAAAAGATGAATTTTTAAAGAAATAATTGAATTTTAAAACAACATATATAAATTATACGCTAAAATAAGAATATTTAAGTTTTCAGTAAAGAAAGTTAATGCTAAGCTAAAGATAATACAAATTTTCAACAAATTTATTGAATGTTTGACTTTTTAATATAGCAGTTGCATTTTCAACGTAATAATTAAATCTATAAGTCAAGAGATGAGTTTTCCAGAAAAGAGTTTAATATTCAACTGGAGGGTGGAATTTTCAACTAAGAGTTTAATTTTATATGTATAAACTTTAATTTTCAATAAAAAATAAAATAAGGAAGTTTTCAGTTAAATATAGCAAATTTAAAAAAAAATAGTTTAATTTCTAACAAAAAAGTTGAATCTACAAAAAAAGCTGTAACTGAGCAGTTCAACATTTTATCAAGTATGTCACAAACTATCAAAAAATAGGTAGATCTGAGTGAATGAAAATAATCATAATATTTTGCTGTTATTTTTTATATGCTCAGCCAATTTAAAAAGATGGTATTTCTCATAACGATAAAAGTTATTTCGTCCGCATGAAATTGTCAATATTTCTTTATTACAAAAGTGAAAATTCAACAGAAAATTGTTTGAAAATAAAATTTAGGAGAATTTACTGTTAACATTTTCAAGAAAACCACCGTTTTTTCAATTTTCTAACCTTCTTTTTTAAGTTTTAATTTAATTTAATTTTTTTTTGCAAAGCGAGAGAACACGTTTCGCCTGATTTTCTATAAGGATCAACATATTGTCTCCCCTAGGTATTCCGAAAAATCAAATTGTGGTTAGTCTGTGAGTTAAAAAGAATTCAAAAGTATTAAACTTATTGTGAAAAGGAAACTAATTTACAAAAGTAAATGAAAGTAATTTCAGTATAAAAGTGAAAGGAAAGTGGGACGATGGTCGTGGGGGTTTCAGCGTAGGCTTTGAACCCATTCCATCGACTTGCGGGTTCGATTTCTGCCTCGCACTCTGGAGTGGTTCGGAACCCACCTTAAACTGTAGGTCCCCCTCTTACCACCAAGAATGCGTCTAGGAGGTGTTCAAAGGAATAGGGAAGAAGATGCTAGAAAAAATGTAAACCCTTAGAGGTTCCATTAGAACCTTCCATTCCAGAAGTGGAAAGATTATTGATAATACTATTTACATTAGGAATTTGCTTCTTATTTTAGAGGTGTGGGTGTTATGAGTTTAGTGATTAAGATGTAGCAGGAGGGGAGGTGTTGAACGCTCGGCTAATTGTTGAAGCTCACGAGACAGAGTGATGCGCCTTGGCCGAAGTCCGGGGAAAACTGGTTTCTTGAAAAAAGAAAAAGGGGTGAGGATGAGGGGGCCACAACCATTGTCTCCTCTTGTGAGGGGGCGATGGTTGCGACTCACAATTAATGATCTCCTTGAAGAATGATCGGACTGCAAGAAGTGTGGAAAAAAGCCCACAAGAGGGAAAAATCGCAAACATCTGTTAATTTATTTTATAGAACAAAAGATGAGAAAAAAAGAATAGAAGGAAGTGGGGGTATAGGGTCAAAAATAAGTTATGATTTGTCGAATAAATATTTTGTAGATTAGGAGTCCATATTCGGGTTTTATATTTGAATGTCTATTAATAAAGGGATTTAAGCGCGAGAGGATCCCGAAAGCTTTCCCTTTAGTTTCATGGATATGCTGCTTCCTATTAAGACGTTTATGAAGTTTACCCCCTAGGCATTTTACGGAATTTTCCCATTCTATTGGTTCGTTAAACATTTTGGGTGGATTAACTTTAACTGGTCTTCTGACTGAGAAACGACTTGATTCTGACTTTGCTACGTTTATCTGTATTCTCCATAGTTTAGCCCAAGCCTCGATGACTTCAAGAGCTTCGTTAGGAAGTTTAAAATTTTTTGGAACGGACCAGGAAGAAGTGAATAACGCGGTGTCATCTGCACATAGTCCAATTGAAACTTTAGGGAACTTAGGGATGTCATTTACGTAGACATAAAAAAAACCGGTCCTATAATGCTGCCTTGGGGCACATCCACTCGAAGGAGTTTCTATTTTGAGAGTGTCTGGCCTATTTTGACCGACAATTTTCTGTTAGAAAGACAAGAGTTTATAAAGAGGATAAGCCCTCTTGGGAAATTTTAATTTATTAGTTTTTTTAGCAGTCCTACATATCAGATACTGTCGAAAGCTTTTTCTATATCGAGGAAAACAGATCCAGTATATTTCCTCGATTGAAGTTTAACATAATGAGTTTGGTTAGCTTGAGCATTATGTGCTGCATCGAGTGATCTTTTCTAAAACCGTATTGTTAAGGTTTAAGGATGCTGCTTTCTTTGAGATGAAAGTTTACTCGATTATTACTTTTTCAAAGATTTTGCTCATTGTGTTGAGAAGACTAATTGGTCTGTAGCTGGTTGGATGATATGGATCCTTGCCTTTTTTCTGGAAAACTAAAATGTGAGCTATTTTCCAAGATTCAGGGAAGTAGCTTAGTTGAATACAGCCATTGAAGATAAGAGCAAGTAGTTTTAGGCAAGAGATGTGAAGCTTTTTGAGGACTAGATTTGTAATTGAATCAGGGTCAGGAGCTTTGTTATTTCTAATAATTTTTATTTGTTTTGTTAGTTCCTTATGAGTTATTTTATTGAAGTTATCAGTGCTTGGGATTTTGAGAAATTTGGAAACAATTTTTTCCCATTCCGCAATGTGCTGAGGATCGGATGGCTCGTCATGTAGAGCGAAGTTACTTTCATAATTTTCCGCTAGGAGATTTTCTTTATCGATAAGAGAGAGAGAGAGAGAGCAAGCGTTTGGTCTGGATTTCTGAAAAGGGGAATATTAGTTCGCGGCTTTGTTAGGGCTTTAGTCATACAATATATAGAATTATCCTTGATTTGAAGTTTACCGACTTTTTTATTCCAATTTGTGCATCTGTGCTCTAGAACTTTAATTGCTATAGTTTTCCGAGGGTGTTTAATGACATTTTTAAGGATACAGCTTTTATTTTTTTGATGTGTTCAGCAGAGTTTATTGCGATTGTGGACAAGGTCTTCAACCTCGGGGTTGAGAGGTGGATCAAATTTGTTAATGGTGGTCGGAGGGACTAAAGTGTAAATGGCAGTTCTTTTGCTAGAGGTAAGATTAGTTATGGCTCCGTCAATTTGGCTAGCATTTGTTATTAAAGGTTCAAAATTAAACAGTGTTTCTCGGGTAAAGTCGAATATTTGCCATTTGTATTTTGCAAAATTATAGCGTGGCGTAACCGAAGATTTTTCACAGTTTGTAAAAAGGCTTAAAAGACATGGTCGATGGTCTGAGTCTAATTTGTTAATGATGCAAGTGTCATGAGTATAGAAGTTATTTTTGGTAATGGCAAAGTCAATAAGGTCAGATTTATATTTGGTGTTGTGAGGGTAAAAGGATGCGAATCCGGTGCTGACACTGAGAGATTCTTATCATTGATAAATTCGAATAATTGTTTTCCAATTTCGTTAGTTGTTTTGCTATTCTAAGCTGAGTGTTTGGCATAGTAATTATTAGTTCGTGATGATCAATATTTTCTTGAACTAGAAACGCGGCACCTCTATTAGCGTTATTTCTGTACAATTTATATCCACGGATTAGGTCGACGCGCAGGGATTCGTGTAGTAAAGTTTCACTGAGCAAGCGAATGGTGATGTTAATTTGGTAGAGGTATATTGCTAATTCGTGTCTTTTTTCAAGGATAACCTGAGCATTCCAGAAAATTGTTTTTAGTGTGTTGTTATTGAAGTTCGCCATTTTCTATATAAAGAGAAAGTATATTACTAATTATCTCGGCGTTTGAATTTATAGCTTCCGTAATATTGATTTTTCTCTCCAATATATCGGTGGTTAAGATTGCAGCTCTTTTTAAGAGGTTTACTAGATTTATTTTTATATCTAGAGTAGGTAAACTTTTATTGGCAGTGATTGCTGAAGTGTTTTTGTTTTGTGGGATGGGAATTATCGCTGAGGTTGATGCTTTAGCTCGATTAGTAATAAGTTTTGATATTTTTGATGACTGTTTAGTTTGAGTTTTCGTTGTGTTCGTTTTTGATGCAGAGGCGACGGCTATGCTGTAAAGCAGTAATTTTTGAAAAATTGGGGCATTGACTACTAGGGTACTTACATGTGTCGGATTTTCATTTGGGTCAATCTGTAGAGCTGGTTTAAAGGCAGCAGTTTCTCTTTGTGAATTTAGAGATTTTGGTTTATTATTAGGGTTTTAAGAGGCTTTTCTAAAGGAAGAAGAGCCCCTGTAATTCACGGTGTGGTCTTCAGCGCAGTTAGCGCAAGTCACATGTCAAAGACATGGTGGAATCTTTGGCACTTGTAGCACTACGAAGTTTGCTTTGGTTTAACGTAGGATTCTACTTTCATTTTTATGAAGGCAATGGACTGGTGATTGAGAAGCCCCTTTGCTTGTGGAGTATTTTGAACTGTTATCAGAAGCTTAGCTTAGTTTTTCGGTTTCTCATGCGAGCGACCGACGTAATAGTGTATCCGTCCTCTATGAGTTTAGAAAGAACTGAATCTTTCGAGTATGGAGTGGGGATATTCCGAATGGCGGGCTTGATAGATGGCAAGTTAATGATTTTATACAGATAGTATTTGAAGCCTTGCTGCTCTAGATTAGTTATAATTTTACGGGAGTTTTCAATATAAGACACGCAAACTGAATAAACATCTGGTCCGATGTTATATACTATGGGTGGGTACTGAGTGGACTCTTTCAGGACTTAATCGAGAATTATGTAGGTGTGGTTTGCCTCGTCCACAATTACATTAATTAGGGTTATTTTTCCTGGTCCTTCTGAGTTTCTGGTTTTATTGTTAATGTTAGATGGATCTATTACTCCTTTTAGGTTAGGCTGCGCGGAGCTAATTACTGATGTTCTCAGGGTCATACTACTTCCTCTGATTGAAGTTGCCGAGGATTGGCCACTATTATTGCTGTCCAAAGCTTTAAGCGATATTTAAGCGAGTTTTCCCTTCTTACTCCTTACGGTTACTTCCGAAAAGTTGCTTTAAACTTCTTGCTCTTCCATTTTAGTGATGGCTACTTTTCTGGGGGTGCTGCTTTCCCCTGGACAGAAGATTTGTTTTGAGCTCTGTGACATGGGTGTCACAGAGCGCAAAGTGATTCATTAAATCCACTCGATGCATCTGATAGACCAGAATCTATCAATCTATCATGAGCGTCTCATCAATTAAAAAAAAATCAACCTAATGTCTGCTTTCCAAATTACCAATCTAGACCTGGTTTCTTGGTTTCGTAATCTGAGATTTTATGAACTTCACTTCGGCGGCAGTGCACCAGTCGTTTCGGTCATAACACTAAAAGTAAGCATCTTCGGATTGGTTCGCTCTCGCCATGGAATAGTCTACAAAAGTCGCACGTGAAAAAACGCGTTTCCTTGTGGGTTTGTGGGTTTGGCTTAACCTTACTTTTCCCAATAATGTAAAGGATTAATAAATAAAATTATAAAAAATTATTAAATAAAATAAACTATGAGGTCGTGACTAAATAAATAATGATTATCCTGCTAAATTAAAAATAATACTCACTGTTATCATTTGCCTGAAGGGAGTACTTTGGATCATAGTGCATGTCACTAAGATGCCAAAAGTATCCTGAAACATAAAAATATCGCTCATTGTATAAAGTATTACGCATACAAATAAAGTGTTTATTATATTAACAACCACAGGAAATAAATTAAAATTTAGAAGATTTATTTTGAACTCACCTACTTCACCATGCACTGTACATAAACACGTTAACAGCAGCACATAACGGATCATCTTCTCTAGTTTCAACCTAAAACAAAAAAGTAGTTCATTTTTAATTATCTCCTTTATTAAAAGAGAAAATTTTAATTCGATTTAGATTTTATTCTTCTCCTGAATTCTCAGATGTATATATGGAATTCTCGAAATCCTATGAATTATCTGAATTTCTTGAATTCGTCGAAATTTCTTCAATTGTTTGCGTTACTTTAATGATTGTGGAACTTCCCAAATGCGTCGAATTTCATAAATCATCGTTATTTCCTAGAACTCTTTAAATTTTCAGTACTTAAAAAATTGCCTGACTTCCAAGAAGTTTAAAATATTGGCAAGAATTCAAAAGAATTAAACGAAATCCGGGATTTCGAGATTTCACAAAACTCAGAATATTTGGTAAATTCAAAATATGTACTAAATTCGAGGAATTCTGAACATGTGATGATTTCACGGAATCTAAGAAATCCATGGATTTAAGAGATTTTTTATAAATTTTAGAAATTTAAAAAATTGAGAGATTTCCAGGAATTCAGAGAAATTCAGAGATTTTAGATAATTTAGAGAATTCAAGAGATTCAGTGAATTAAGGGCGAGATTCCACAGACTTATAGATAATCTATTCAGTTTAGAGATTTCAGAATATTCAAGGAAATCAGAATATCGTGGGATTTTCGGAAAATCGAAGATTTTAAGGAATTTAAGGATTTCAGGGAGATTAAAGAATTTCAGACATTTGAGATTATTAAGGGAATTTAACGAATTCGCATAATGAAAGAAATACACCAAAAAGTAATTTAAAAATTTCAGAGAATTTAGAAAATTAAAGAAATTCAGTAGAATTGAATGATTTCAAAGGATCCAGTGCATTTCGAGGAATTCAAACGATTTCAAGAAAGTTTTAAGAATTCCAATAATACTAGGAATTCAGAAAATTAAAGAATTATAGATAGTTCAAGAGTTTAGGATAGTTAAAGGAATTTAGAAAATTCAAGAAATTCCGAAAAATCAAGGAGTTCAGAAAATTCAAAGAATTTAGACAATTCAAAGAATTTGGAGAGTTTAGGGAATTCAGAGAACTCAAAGAATTTGGAAAATTTAAAGAATTCAGAGAATTGAAGAGATCAAGAGAATTCAAGAGATTCAGAAAAATTGAGGTATTTAGAGAATTCACAGGATTTAATAAATGCAGAAGATAAATGATGTGAGCAGAATTAGAGAAATTCAAAGAATTTGTCAAATTCAGAGAATTTAGAGAATTAAAAAATGCAGAGAATTCAAGTAATTCAGCGAATTTAAAGATTTCAGAGAACTCAATAAATTCAAAGAATTCAAGCAATTCAGATAAATTAAAAAATTCAGTGAATTAAAGAAGTTCACAGAATTCAATGGAACAGAGAATTTAAAGAATTTAGAGAATTCTAAGAGTTCAGAGAGCTCAAGAAATTCACAGAAATTAAGCAATTCAGATAATTCAAAGCATTCAGTAAATCCAAGAGATTCATAGAATGCAAAATATTCAGAGAATTTAGGAACTTCACTGAATTCAAAGAATTGAGAGAATTGAAGATATTCAGTGAATTGAACGTATTGAAATTGATCAAATTCAAGAAATTCATAGCAATAAAAGCTTTGGGATAGCTTAAGGATATAAAAAAAATGCAATGTGCTAAAATACTTTAGTAAATTAAATGAACTCATGTTATTACTAATCTTTCAGGAATTTAAGTATTCAAGGAATTCTATAAATTCCTCCAATGCTCTAAAATAGCGCAAATTCTCTGTATCTGCGTAAATAATTATATTCTTAAAATATTCGTAATAACCTGAATTCCTTGAATTCACTGAATCCTATAAATTCATTGAATTCCCTCGAATCCTTGAAATATCTAAAATCTTTTAATTATCTGAATTTCTTACACGCTCCCAATCCATTGTATTTTCTGAATTCTTTGAATTCTCTGAATCCCTTACATTTTTGAAATTGTTCGAATACTTAGAATTCGTAGAATGATCGGAATTTGTAGAATTGCCATAATTCATGGCATTTTCAGAATATGTGAAATTCTCAAAATTCCTTGAATTCGTAGAATTCCAAAACTTTGTTGATTTCTCTGAATTTTATAAATTTTTTATATACTCTGTATACCTTAAATTCTCTGGATTCCTTGAATTCTCTGAGTTAATTACAATTTTATGATTCTTCAAATTCTTTTGATTACTTGAATAATCTAAATTACTTTATATTATAAATTCAAGAAATTTTTAAACTTTGAAATATTCATGGTTTTTAGGGAATTCACCTATTTTCAGGAATTCTGTCAATTTAAGGGTTGCAGAGAATTAAATAAAGTTAAGGATTTATGAGATTTTGGGGAATTTAGAGAATTCAAGGAATTCCGACAATCAAAGGATTATAGGTAGTTCTAAGATTTCAGAGAGTTCAATGAACTTCGATAAATAAATGAATTTAAAAACTTTAGCGAATTCAAGGATATTCGGGTAATTATTGATATTTTAGTACTTTATGACATTCTGAGCACTCAACAAATTTGGAGAAATTATTTAATTAAGGAAATTCTGATTATTGAAGGAATGTAGGAAATTCCGAATATTAAAAAAATTCAGAAAATTCAGAATATAGAAGAATTTCAAAAAGTTCAAACATTTTCAGGGATTCAAGAGCATTTTAATTAAAAATAATGAAATAAAAAGTAATGAGAAAAGTCAGCCTCGTATAACGAGATAAAAAAACATACGAAGGGGATATGGAGGCTGCCTTCTTTTTCCCTCTATTTTTTTAAACATTAAAATGGAGATACTTGAGAGTATAATAGCTAAATTTAATTAATCTTTTTTTTTTTAATTTTCAAGCATTTTGTATTTAAACCTAAATTTATTAGCCTTTTTTTCTTTTAAGTAAGTCTCCATTTAAGTATAAGTGTCGTATCAAAACTCGACTGAAAAGCATTAATTCGGAAAAACGATTGTATTTTGTAATAAATTATTCGTGACGCGTTCACAGATATGGAGAAGCAGAATTCGATTCCTGATCTGAGACGCTGAGCGAGGCGTTGCGAGGGGTAAAATTCCCCTAAAGTCATGTGGCGTAATTTATGGGAGGGGCGGGGGGGGGGGGCGCTGAGCCGAGCCGCGCCCGCGCCGACCTCTGATTCACTCTATAAAATGTTCTATAGAGTATAGTCTGCAGTGAGCGCAGCGAGAGTAAGTTGTCGAGGTGGCTGCTGGTGATATTAAACCGGGAAACCGGGTGGTTTGCACATACAAACACCCAACTTCTCCTCTCCTAAACCAACATAACACTTTCTTGACCGACGACCGCAAACAAATTGCACACGGCGCAGTTATCTTTTGATGAATACTTTAGCGCACGCTGACGCTTCACTCGAGTTTACGTTTATTAGATAACTTTATCAGCTAGGATACACACATACATGTTAGTCACACCTTACCATCCATGAATAAAGTTATCGATTTTTGGCTATTTTTACCTCCTCCCTCTGCAATGCCCCTCTCGTTAAATAACAGTTTTTACTAAACCCCCGAAAGTGGGCGATGCCCATTTGATCACTGCATACCAGCTTTCTCTACCCCCTCCACGTAAGTCTTCCTCATGTAGCTAAGGAATTACCAGATGTTGTTTCTAATCCTTGCCAGTAGGGCCTCTTTTGTATTTATGAGAAATAAAATATGAAATATAATTTATTTTTAAATTTTTACTTTAGTAATTTAGAAATATTTTACTTGAAATCGACTTTTTGAAGAC
>NC_046660.1:29613378-29640372 GCF_010883055.1 Belonocnema kinseyi
GCCGAAAGTGGGCGAAGCCTATTTGATCACTGGATACTAGCTTTCTCTACCCCCTCCACGTAAGTTTTCCTCATGTAGCTAAGGAATTACCAGATGTTGTTTTTAATCCTTTGCCAGTAAGGTATCTTTTGTACTTATGAGGAATAAAATATGAAATATAATTTTTTTTTTAATTTAGCCTTTAGTAATTTAGAAATATTCTATTCGAAATCGTCTTTTTAAAGACGTCTGTAAATTCACCTTTTTTGAAATTCTTTCGTTAAAGACCAGTTTTTTTCTGAATACACGAAAGTGGGTGATGTCCATTTTATCGTCGGATACCAGCTTGCTCTATCCCCTCTACATGATTTACCCTTATGTAACTAACGAATTACTAGATGCTGTTTCCGAACTTCGGGGGCTCCTTTCTACTTATAAGGAATAAAATATGAAATATAATTTTTTTTAAATTTTTACCTTTAGTAATTTAGAAATATTTTATTCAAAATCGACTTATTGAAGACATTTTAGAATCGAACTTTTTTGAAATTCTTTCGCTAAAGACCAGTTTTTTTCTGAATACAAGTAAGTGGGCGATGCCCATTTTATCGTCGGATACCAGCTTGCTCTATCCCCTTTACGTGATTTGCCCTCATGTAGCTAACGAATTACTAGATGCTGTTTCCGAACCTTGGGGGGTTCCTTTCTACTTATAGGGAATAAAATATGAAATATAATTTTTTTTTTCAATTTTGCCTTTAGTAATTTAGAAATATTTTATTCAAAGTCGACGTATTAAAGACATTTGAGAATCGAACTTTTTTGAAATTCTTTCGTTAAAGACCAGTTTTTTTCTGAATACACGAAAGTGGGCGAAGCCCATTTCATCGTCGGATACCAGCTTTCCCCAACCCCTCCACTTAAGTTTCCCTCATGTAGCTGAGGAACTACTAAAAGCTGTCTTAAGCCCTTGCCATTAGGGTTTCCTTTTTACTAATGAGGAATAAAATAAAAAATGTAAATTTTTTCAATTCTCCCATTAGTAAGTTAGAAATATTCTGTTCGAAATGAACGTTATAAAGATGTTTTCAAATCGACCTTTTTTGAAGGCTTTTAGTTAAACACCGATTTTTTTGAACCGATGAAACTGGACGAAGCCCATTTACTGATTGGAGACCAGCTTCCTGGAAATATAAATTTTTTCCAATTCTGCACTAGTCTTCTAGAATTATTCGATTTGAAATTGACGTTTTAAAAACGTTTTTTGAAGTTCTTTCATTGAAGAACGTAGTATTCTGATAACCTTTGACAGTGGGCGGTGCCCATTTGATCGTTGAATACCCGCTTGCTTTACCCTTCTCTAACCAAGTTTCCCTCAAGTACCGGAGGGATCACCAGAAGCTGTCACCGACACTTGTCAGCAGGAATAAAATAAAATATATAAAATTCACTAATTGAAGGGCCGTCAAAAAATTAAGTAAAGTCAATTAATTAAGTTATAAGTTTCCTTCAAGTAGCTAAAATTAATTTAATATTCGACTGTTTCCTAGTAAATTTACCTTCCTGATAAAAAGTCTACGATTTTGTATAAAATTTGTCTTCTTGATTTTAAGAAATCACTTTTTCCTTGAATATACTACTTTCATCTGACAATTGAATAATTCTATTTTTAGCTTAAAATTTATCTTTTAGGAGTTGAAAATCTATCTATTTCGTACAAAATATATGTATTTTGTTGAAAATTTGTCTATCTAAGTAGTAAATCAGTCTTGTTTTTTAAAAAATGTATAATTTTTTTTGCGGTTTTTTTTGTTCTTGAAAATTAGCTCTTTAAACTAAAGAAGTAACGATTTTTAAAAATATTAATCTTTTTATTTTTGATTTTTCGCCATTTTTTTTATATGCGTCTAGTTTGGTAGCAAATTAATCTTGGATAGAAAGTAGTTCATTTTGTTGAAAATTCTATTTTTTTTCTTATTCCAAAAAAGTTAGCAATTTCATTTCCAGTTGACAATTTATTATTTTATTTCAAAATTAATTTATTTTGTTTTAAATTCATACATTTGGCAGATGATTCAACGATTTTGTTAAAAATTGTTCTTTTGTAAGGAATTAGTTTTTTGGTAGAAAATTAATCTTCTTTGAAATAAATTTAGCTATTTGGCATAAAAATGCCACTATTCTGTTCTCTTTGTTGGAAAAGTAAACTATTTGCTTGACAATGCACTTTTTTCAAAAACTGATATTTTTAGTTGAATTACTCAACTATTTTCATAAAAAATAAAACTATTATTTTGAAAATTAACCTATTTTGTTAAAAAATTTTTTTTTTTTTTAATTTTGATTATTTTTTATTATCTCAATATTTAACTATCCCATTTTTGGTTCACAATATATTTCAGTGGAAAATTAGTTTTGCTTTTTGGAAATTCGTAATTGTGGTCGAGAATTCAATTGTGTTGTAGAAAATGCTCTATTTTTAGTTTAAAATTCTTTTTTCTGTAGTTACTAAAAACTGTGTTTTTAAACTAAAAAGTTATAAATTCAATTTTATTCACAAATGACCTTTTTCCAGTTAAAATTCAACTGTTTTTGTTAAAAATGCATCTGGTTTGAAAATACAACTATTTGATAAAAAAAATAAATATTTCGTTAACAGTTAAGTTATCCCTTTTTTTTGTAAATTTCAATATTTTGTTCGTTATTTTTCATCAAAAATTCGTCCGCATAGTTGAAAATTCGTCCTTGTGAATTGAAAATGTATCTCTATTTGAAAATAAAATTTTTTTAAATTGAAAATTTAACTCTTTTTTCAAAAGTGTTCTTTTTGGCGTGAAAAATCGAATCTGCATTTAAAAATTCAACCACTACATTTTTTGCGACGAAATTTTCAGTTTTTAAAGTACATTAAATAAAATAATGTAGAAAATGAAATCTCGTATTAAAAATTAAAAAATTGAAAAATTGAAGAATGGAGAAATTGAAGCAATGTACTTTTTTTGTATGCAGCCAAGCACTGCACTGGGCAAAGGGAACGAATTCTCGAGAAAGTTAGTTTTGAAATATATCCAGAATGAAAGTTTGAGAAGTTTAATTAGCGGTCGATTGTACGTACTGCTAAAGTTTTTAGCAACTTTTTCTTTCACAGCTGTTGGCTTACAGTGTGCTTAATGAAACTGAAAGACATTTGTATATAGACATATACATTTCAAGTCAAAATATTTCCATTAATTTTCAACAATATTGGCATGAGTAAAGCAATAAGTCATTCTACTTCCTTCTGTGGCTATAAGAATCTCGTCACGAATGATAAGACCGACTGTGATAAATTGACCGTTTTTAGTCAACTTGACAATGATTGATGAGAGTGTACTTTCCAAAAACGTGTTTCATATAATTTTATTGTTATTAATCACTTTATAATCAACGCAGTTTATCGGCAAGAGAAATTATTATCAAAGGGACAGATATTCGAGAAATTAATTTCGAGCAGTATTATTATTATTAGTATTATTATTGTATTATTAGACTAATAAACGTAAATTTTGGATATAATATTTCAAAGTCACTAATTGCAAAATAAAAAATTGTTTACGTTTCTCATTCTGCTCCTCATTAGTAAAAAGTACACGAATTTGTCTGAATATTTGGCCCGGGGAGAGGAAAATTGCAGAAAACCACCTCCCGAGTTCAGCCTGTTTTTTGGCAAACGAATGCACACAATCATCATAGGGGTCAAACCTCCCGCTCTACATTAGTTGAAACGCAGCGAATACACAATTTCGAGTGCTATCAGAACTCGAAAATGATCGATATCTGCACTCCTACCGAGCCGAGATTTTATTTGCTAAGTTTTTGCTACAATATAATTTCAGCTTAAATATGGATTTCCGATGTATAAGACCTCATGAGAATGTATCTGAAAAATTAGTTAATATAATTTTTATATATAATATATAGTTAATATAATATTAATTATTATATTGTAATTTCAAAGAATTTTAGCAAAATTTAAATAAAATATCAATTTAATTTTAAATCTTTTCAAAGTTAAAATTATTCCAGAATTTTAAAGTTTCTCCAAAATTAAAAAAAAATAATCTTAAAATTTACCAGTTTATTTTTGGAAAATTTTTGTAAATCTTTTGAAATCTCTCCAAATTTTCAATGATTTATGATATTTTTTTAAAGATTTTGAAAATCTTTAAAAATAATTGAAATTTTTCTTTAATTAAAAAAAAAATGAAAAGTGTAAAAATTGTCTAAAATGATTCTGATTTTTTTCAAAATTTTTAGCAATATAGTAATGTTTTTTGATTTTCTTTTAAATCCTGAAATCCTCTCGAAATTCTTGAAAAGATTATAAGTTTTTTCCAAAATATTTAAAAATCTACATCAGTATAAATTTTTTTTAATCCTCTCAAGAAAATGATTTCTTTCCTAATTTTGAATTATTTCCAAACATTTTGTTGAAGATTCAAGATATTTTTTTTTGTAATGATTCGAATTTTGTCTGAATTAAAAAAAATCTTTGAAAAGTACAAAAATTTCCTAAAACGTTTCCAATTTTTTTCGTACTTTTTAGAAATCTTCAGAAATCTTGCTAAATTTTCTTAAAAAAGAAAAAAAATTAAAATGAAAAATCATTACAAATTTTCTCATGAATTTGGACAAATCTGTTTTTTGTTTTTTCTTAAATTCTTCCAAAATTATTAAAGAACTTCTTAGCTTTTTATGAAAATTATCAAAAATATATATTCTGTTTAAAATTTTGTTGAATCTTCTCAAGATTACAATTATTTTCGAAGCTGTTAAAAAATTCTAATTATCTTTCAAACTAATTCGATTTTTCGTGAAACTCTAAACACTTTTCAAAAATTAAAAACATAGTCTCAAGATTTTCTAGTTTCTTTAAAGACAAGTTTTTGGAATCTCTTGGACTCTTTTCAAATTTTTGATATTTTACAACAAAAACTATTTATAAAAATGGTAGTTTTTAACTTTTTAATTATTTTTGTGATAAGATGCTATTTATAAATTATTAAAAAGCAGTTTGAGATAATGAAATTTTTTTATCCATAATGATACAATTTTTCAAAATTGTTATCAACATGTATGAATATTGAATAAATACATAAGAAGATATATACTTTTCTCCATGTGATTAATTAGAAGACGATATAAAGTTCAGCTTAACAGTTATTTAAACAAAATTTTTTTTTTAGTGAAAAGTGACATTTTTTATATTTTCATTGACAATTTTTAAATCAACAAAAATGAAGGTTTTCAAAAAGTCCATCTTTATCTAAAAAAGATCAAGTTTCAACAAAAAATATCAAATTTTAAACAAAAATAGAATAATTCAGTTTTTAGTATATAAAAGTTAATATTAAATAAAAAAATCAAATTTTCTACAGGTTATTTAAAATTCTAATTACAATAAAAACATAATAAAAAACAATATTAAAAAAAAATTTTAATCAAATAGAATTGACTTATAATCAGGCAGGTTCTACACATTACTTATAGTACAATCTATCAGCGATTAAAATTCTTTTATAGTAAATCATGCAAGATGTTTTTTTTTTCGATCTTAGACAAAAAAATCGAATTTGGGCATCTATGTTGAGAATAATAAAAAGCAGATTCATCTTTCACCAATAAAATCATTTTAAACTAAAAAGATGAAGTTTAAAAAAAAAAATCAAATTTTAAACAATAATAAAATAATTCAGTTTTTAGTTTATAAAAGTTAGCATTCGATAAAAAAAATGAAATATTTTTACAGATTATTTCAAATTTTAATTAAAACGGATGAACTTGATACCAAATACTGAAAGTTTTAAAAAAATATGAATTTTCAATCACAAAGATTAATCTTCAATTTAAAAAAATTTTTTATAACAAATAATAGAATTTTCAATAAGATTAATTTTCAATGCAAGAACAATATTATAAAAAGTACTTAAAATAAAATATAATTCACTTAAAATCAGGCAGGTTCTACACATTATTTAGCAGAATCTCTCAGCGATTAAAATTCTTCTATAGTAAATTATGCAAGACATTATTTTCCGAACTAAGACAAAAAAAATCGAATTTGGACATCTATGCTAAGAATAATAAAAAATAGATTAATTTTTCATCCATAACATTAATTTTCTACAAAAAAAATATTAATTTACAACTAACAATGATATAATTAAAATTTTCCTCAAAGACATTAATTTTTAAAAAACAAAAAATGAAGAAAATAGTTTAATCCTAAATAAACAAGATAAGATTTTAACAAAGAAAAATATTTTTTTAGCAAAAAAACAAATTTTTAAATGAAATAATTAATTTTCAATTATAAATATATAATTTTTCATCCTGAAATTGTGCAGTTGAATTTTTAATCAATTTTTAACAAAATAGTTGAACCCTAATCTAAAAGATCAGTCCTCAAACTAAGAGTGGAGTTTTCAACTAAAAAAGATCAATTCTTAATTAGAAATATAAATATATAAAACCAGAAATAGGATAATTCCTTTTAACTTAAAAGAATTAATATTTAACAACAAACAATTAAATTTTAACAAATTAATTAAAATTTTACTAAAATAGATGCATTTGATGATACATAGTTTAACTTTTAAGCAAACAGATGTATTTTCAACCAAGAAGATTAATTTTATATAAAAAAAGATGATGTTTAAAACCAATAATTGATTTTTCAACACAAAAATATCAATTTGGAATTCCAAATTTCAATTTTTTACCGAAAGTGGGAGAGTTAAATTTTTAGTTAAAGAATTTAATTTTTAACAAAAAAAAGAATGTGCAACTTAATAGTTTTGTTCTTAATCACAAAGAAAAATTTTCTATCAAGAAGACTAATTTCCTACCAAAAACATAAATTTTCATCAAAATATGTGCATTTTCAAACAAATGGTTGAATTTTCAACTAAAAATGATACATTTTTAATTTCAAATATCAATTCTCTACGAAAAATAATATAATCCAATTTTATTTTACATAAATTAATTTTTGACTAACTATGAAGTTATTTTCAAAAAAATAATAATTGAGGCCTCAATGAAGAAGATAAATTTCCAACCGCTAACATTAATTTCCTTGTTTAAAAAGATGGTTTAAAAAAAATTATATTTTTAACAAAAAAAAGATTAATTTTTTTTAAATATCATTTTTCTATCAAAAATGGTATAATCGACTTTTCTGTTAAATACATTATTTTTTCACCAAAAAAAAAAACAGATTTTTCATATAATAATAGAATCCTTGAAACGAAGATGAAATTTCAATTAAGAAGTTTATTTTTCTACCAAAAATAACGAATTTTTAACAAAGTTCTGAATTCCTAAATGCTGCATCAAAACTGATAAATTTGTTTCCAGATAATTCAATCTTTAATGAAAAAAGTCGAATTCAAACCAAAAGGATTAATTTTCTACCAAAACAGAAAAATTAAAAACATTGAATTATTAAGTACAAAAGGTCAATTTTCAATTTAAAATGTCAATTTTCAACCGAAAATAGTAGAATAGAAAATTTCTTTTACATAAATTTTTTTTTGACAAACTGAAAAGGAATTTTTTTTAGACAACTGAATACTTAATAAAAAATATTAATTTCCAACCAATAATATTACGTTTTTACAAAGAATTACGAATTTTCTACAAAATCTAGAAAGTTTCAAACAAATATGGGATTTTTATCTAAAAAATATCATTTTTAACCAAAAGTAATATGAGTATATTTTATTATTATAGAAATATTAAAAAAGAAATTCGAAGAAAATAGTTGAATTTTCAATCAAAAAGGTTCGTTTTGAATCGAAACAGATGAAGCTTCAATTATGAACTTCATATTCAACGAAAAATGGGATAGTTCAGTTTTTAGTTAAAAAAAATTATTATCAACTCAAAGAAGTTCATATAAAAAAATAGCTGAGTTCTCTACCAAAACAGATTGCAATTAAAAATATCAATAGATTTTTATCCAAAAATGGAAAGTTAAATTTTCGCTTCAATAAATTAATTTTGAAAAAAAAAAGAATTGTCAGAATAATGGTTGAATCCTAAATCAGCAAGAAGAATTTTCAAACAAGAAGATTAATTTTATACTAAAAAAGGCGAATTTTTAACAAAACCTATAAATTTTTAAACAGTTATTTAAGTTTTTAACTAAAGATTACACCCTAAGTAAAAAAATTATTTTTTCTCCAAAAATCTCATAGTTTAATTTTCTGTTAAAAAAAAAATTAATTTCAACAGAAAAAAAAGTCTTTTAAAAATTATTTCAAAGGAGATCGAATCCATTTACCATTAGGCAGATTCTGCAATTTAAGTCGCTGAATCGATCATAAAGGGAATTATGGTGTTTTTAGATTCAAAATTTAAGAGAACTATTTTTTCTTCATAAAAAAATTCTATGTTCAAAAGATTAATGTTTTACAAAAAATACGAATTTTGAACCAATTACTTGATTTTTAAACTATAAGGGAACAGTTTTTAAAAGGTTTTTGTTAAAAATGTTCAAAAATTTAGTTGAATTTTTTTTCTGTCTTGACTAAAATTGTTTCTTGATAAAAACTCATCTCTTTGGGTAGAAACTTGATTTTTTACTGAACATGAACACAATGAAAATGCATCGCATTAAGTTGAAAATTTAACTGCTTTTTAAAACTTGCCTTTTTGGGTGGAAAACTCAACAATTTTGTAGATATTTTTCTTTTTTCTTTGTTTGTTCTAGAGCTTTGAGCTCATTAATATATGCATATATACATCTTCAACTGTAATTTGGTAGTTGTGAATTCTATTTTGTTAAAGCTCCTTTTTTGTGGACTCAATTATTTTGTTTAAAATTGATCTTTTTCGTTTGCATTTGACTACTTGGTTAAATTTTAAACTAAATGAGTAAAAATGGATCTTTCTTGGGCTGAAGATTCATCATTTTAGTTGCAAATTTAATTCTTTTGTTGAAAATTTTTTCTTTCTTTGGTTGAAAATCAATCTTTTTTGTTGAACATTTCTTTAATTGTTTTAAGGTTGAACGACTTTTTACAAATTATTTTTTTTTTGTTGAAGATTTATAATTTTAGTTAAAATTTATCTTTTATTTAAAATTACAGAATTTTCTTGAAATGCATTTTTTAATTCAATTCAGCTGTTATTGTTTTAAAATAATGATATTTTTAGTTTTTGGTTGAAAATTTATCTACTTATTTAACAGTCTAACTATTTTGTTAAAATTTTATGTTTTTGGATAAAAAAGTAACTATGTGGTTGCAAATTCGTTAATTTTTTAAAACTGAAAATTAAACTTTTTTATTTTCAGTGTAAACGGTTTTGTTAAAAATCTGGCTTTTTAATCAAAGATTTGCAGTTACAAACGAATAGTTTAACTTTTAAACAAATAGTTAAATTTTCAACCTACAAATATAAATTTTAAACTGAATGGCCAAATTTTTAAACAAAAAAGATAAATCTTTAACGAAAATGAGTTGCATTAAAAAAAAAGAATTTTCAATGTAAATGTAGTGTTATAACTCGTATCTTAAAACAAAAAGAAAAGATTTTCAAAAAAATATTAAAATTTTGAACCAGAGTTGAATTTTCGAACAATTTTTTTTTTACTTTTTATAAAATTATTCTATAGTCTTTCTATTCTGTTTGAACTTCCTTAAAATGTAAGATAATTTTTCAGAAAAGATGTACAATATAAAAGAGGACATGAATACAAAAAAAAAGTTGAAATCAAATATTAAAAAGTGTTTTTAACTCGACCGAAATACAGAACGAGACAGTCTTATAATGATAATTTTTATCAAAATATACAAAGAAAGTTAAACAGTGACCGATTTCCCCGACTTGTCCCGATTACCCCCTCTTTGGGGTAACTAGAGACTAACAAGACCCTTGCGATAATTTCGCGGTGACCAAATAAGCAAAATTTTTTTTGTTATCCTTACTAAGAAAATGCAGCTATTGAGAAATTGATTGCTTATTTACAAAATTTACTTCGTAACCGAAGGAACTGACTAGTAGAAAAAATGTTTATTTCTCGCCACCAGATAAGACCGACCGTGATAAATTGTACGTTTTTACTAAAATTGAAAATGATTAATGAGAGTGTACTTTCCAAAAACTTGTTTATAACTTCCTTGTAATTAATCACTTTATAATAAAGGCAGTTGATCAACAAGAGAAATTAGCATAAAAGCGAGAGACACTGAAGAAATTGGTTTTGATACAAACTTGTTATAACAGAAGCAGAGCCTTTGAGTATTAAATAACACATTTACAATTATTAATCCAGTGTTTGTTTAAATCGTAGAGATATGAAGTATGGATCGAGCAATATTTGTTAAAGGCATGGTAAACAAAATCATTAATAACGCCCTTCATTTGGGTGACGCGACTCTTCTGCTCTATATACACTCGTTCAACAAAGTGGTTGTTTACCCTCGACATCATATCGGTTTTCCGACTGTTCCCTTTATTGGTGATTTATGAAATATCCCTATTGTTAATGTTCCTGGAGTGGGTGGAAGTCGACTTTGGTTTAAATAGAAATTGCTTCTAGTTATTGATTAAGTTGAATTGTGCAATTATCGACTTTGCGGATGAAGTGTCTATTAAGTAGACCAGAACTGAAAAAAAAATGGTACAATCAGAGAAAAAGTTGTCTTGCAATAAATGTATTGTCCTCTTTCCAACTGTATTTTAAACTACAGTTCTCCTTCCTGATAATGCCGCTCCCAATAGTGCTGTTATTTATAAAGTGGACTCGGGCTCTACCCCCACTCTTGCAGGTGCGTTCCGCTTGCACCTCCACAACGGAATTTGAATTTGAACTTTTGGTTGAAGGTGTTGTCCGCGAGAACCTCCCCTATAGAAAACTGAAAGTATTATAAAGATCAACAGCCCCAGTATTTTGAGCCTTTCGGGGTCCTGAAAATTGCAAAAATTCGTTTTTTTTTAAACTGGACGTTTTGGTGGAGGTACTGTCCGCCAGCACATCCACTATAGAAAACCGAAAGAATTATAAAAATCGACAGCCCCAGAATTTTGAGCCTTTTTAGGCTCTGAAAAACTGCAAAAATTCATTTTAAAAAAACAATCCCCATTATTTTAAAAACTACCCTTGAAATAAAATCTGCATTAAAACTAAATGCAAGCATATCATACTTTTTTCTTTTTTTGGGGCTCTTCTTTGGCATCAATACCGATTTTAGGGTTTTCTTATTTCTTTTAAAGACTGAACTTTTTGGTGGAGGTATTAGCCGCCAGCACTTCCACTATAGGAAACTGAGAGTATTATAAAAACCAACAGCCCTGGAATTTTTAGCCTTTTCAGGGTTTTGAAAATTGCAAAAATTCATTTTTTTAAACTACCCCTATATTTTGAAAATTACCCTTGAAATAAAATCTGCATTAAAACTAAATGCAAGCATATCACCCTTTTTTTAGGGCTCTTCTTTGGCATCAATTCCAATTTTCACGTTCTCTTATTTCTTTTAAAGACTGAACTTTTTGGTGGAGGTATTGGCCGCCAGCACTTGCACTATAAAAAACTGAAAGTATTATAAAAATCAACAGCCCTGGAATTTTGAGCCTTTTCAGGGTTTTGAAAATTGCAAAAATTCATTTTTTTCAAACTACCCCTATATTTTAAAAATTACACTTGAAATAAAATATGCTTTAAAACTATATGCAAACACATCATATTTTTTCTTTTTTCGGGCTCTTCTTTGGCATCAATTCCGATTTTTAGGTTCTCTTATTTTTATAAAAAAACTGGACGTTTTGTTGGAGGTGCTGTCCGCCAGCACCTCCAACTGAAAAACTGCAAAAATTCATTTTGAGAAAACAATCCCCATTATATAAAAAACTACCCTTAAAACAAAATCTGAATTAAAACTAAATGCCAGCATATCATACTTTTTTCTTTTTTTGGGGCTCTTCTTTGGCATTAATTTCGATTTTTAGGTTTTCTTATTTCTATTAAAAGACTCAACTTTTTGGTGGAGGTATTTTTTTTCTTTTTTGGGGCTCTTCTTTGGCATCAATTCCGATTTTTAGGGTCCCTTATTTGTATTAAAAAACTCAACTTTTTGGTGGAGGTGCTGGCCGCCAGCACTTTCACTATTATAGAAAACTGAATGAATGATAAGAATCAACAGCTTCAGAATTGCAGGTCTTTTTAAGCTATTAAAAACTGCAAGTATTCATTTTAAAAAAACAACCCCTACCTTTAGAAAACCACCCTTGAAATAAAATATGCATTAATACTAAATGTAAGCATATCCTAATTTTTTCCTTTTTTGGGGCTCTTCTTTGGGGTCAATTCCGATTTTCAGGTTCTTTTATTTTTTTTCTTAAACTGGATTTTTGGTGGAGGTGCTAGCCGCCAGCACCTCCATTATAGAAAATTGAAAGAAGTATAATAATCAACAGGTTCAGAATTTTGGGCCTTATTCAGGCTCTTAAAAACGGCAAAAATTCATTTTGAAAGAACAACCCCTATCTTTCAAAAGCTACCCTTGAAATAAAATATGCATTACAACTAAATGTAAGCATATCAATATTTTTTCCTTTTTTGAGGCTCTTTTTGGCATGAATTCCGATTTTCAGGTTTTCTTATTTCTTTTAAGACTGAACTTTTGGGTGAAGGTGTTGGCCGCCAGCAGTTCCACTACAGAAAACTAAAAGTATTATAAAAATCAACAGCCCCGGAATTTTGAGCCTTTTCGGGGACTTGAAAACTGCAAAAATTCATTTTTTTCAAACTACCCCTATATTTTAAAAACTAACCTTGAAAAAATATGCTTTAAAATTAAATGCAAACACATCATAATTTTTTTCCTTTTTGGGGCTCTTCTTTGGCATCAATTCCGATTTTTAGGTTCCCTTATTTCTATTAAAAAACTCAACTTTTTGGTGAAGGTGCTGGCCGGCAGCAACTCCACTATAGAAAACTGAAAGAATGATAAAAATCAACAGCTTTAGAATTGCATGTCTTTTTAAGCTATTAAAAACTGCAAATATTCATTTTGAAAAAACAACCCCTACTTTAAAAAAAGCACCCTTCGAATCAAATATGAATTAATACTAAATGTAAGCATATCATAATTTTTCCCTTTTTTGGTGCTCATTTTTGGCATCAATTCCGATTTGCAGGTTCTCTTATTTAAAAAAAAAAACTGAAAGTTTATCAGAATTTTTAGCTGTTTTGGACATCTCTTCGGCATCAATATCGATTTTTGGGCTCTTTTATTTTTGTCAAAAGAAGAAATGTAAGCATTTAGAATATTGTTCTATTTTTAGGCTCCTAAAAGTACTCACAAATTATTAACAGAAATCAACCCTAACCATTGAAAAAATCACAAAGAAAAATATATGGAATAAGTACGAGAAAAAATTATATCGTAGGTCTGAGCTTGTTTTGAGTTTACTATAAATAGCAAACTCTATTGTCTGAAAACAACACATAAGACGAACAGCTTCCCATAACTAAAAACATAGATATTAAAAAAATATATAAAAATAAAAAAATAAACTCTAAACTATTACCACTTTCCACAGTTATAATAAAAAATCAAATAAAAAAAGCCCTGGACGCATTTAAGCAAACCCTGCGTTGGTTATTTAAAGGGTAATTGTTAGGACACAGGTTTTGTTGTTCAAAAATTAATTTTTACAGTTTTTAAGGGCACCTAAAAACCCAAAATTCTGATATGCTTACTTTTTAGTTTATGTTTATATTTTATTTGAAGGGTTGTATTTGGCGATAGGGGTCGTTTTTTTCAAATATTTTTTTTTATTTTTGAAGATGTCAAAAAAACCCAAAATTCTGGCGTTGTTAATTTAAAAAATTGCTTTAACCAAATTGGTCAGTTTTCAACCAAAACAATTATTATTTTTTACAACAAAATTGACTTTTCGATAAAATACATGAATTTTTAATTAAAAAATATCATTTTTCAACTAGAAATAAAATAGTTAGATTTTCAGTCGAGAAAATCAATTTTCAACGAAAAAGATATATTTTATGGTGAAGTGAAGAATTTTCATCGAAATAGATTAATTTTCTACCTTGAAGGTCGAATTTTCAAATAAAAAGGAAAATTTTATATGAAGGACCTGGGCTCATACCCCAGCGGAGGCAGAGTGTATTTTTTCAAAATCTTTAGATTAATAAATATTTGATTAATATTAATTAGGACCAGAACTGACAAATTTAATATTTAAAATTAATAATATGTTATTTTTTGTTAACTGGGAAAATTGACAAAGTTGACCGGAAAAAAGCGGGAAATGACCGGCATTTTGAGACATGAAATTTCTTTTAACTTTTAACCTTAAATTTAATAGAAAATTCCATTTGTGTCGAGAAGCATCCTTCCGACACAAGAGAAAATTTCTGAGTGCAATTTTACATAAAAGTTGTAGATCTTGAGAAAATACATCTTTTATATGGAATACGTGTTTTCCCTAAATGTATTATTTTACGAGGTAAGTGAGATTTTTCTAGAGATGAGGTCCAAAGAAAACAAATATTCGAATTTCTTTTGTGGAAATTGCTCAATTATGCATTGATTTTTTATTTCTTCTCCCTCAAACTTATTCAGTATGTCAGATCAAAAAATACAATGTAGTTTTTATTTAACTGTTAATTGCTTAAACAATTCTAATTTGTGCGTAAAATACTATTTTCACATTTTATTGTAAATTATTGGCACCCCTTCAATTAGATAAACGAATCAGGGAATATAAAAAATTATTACGAACAGTCGAAATTAATGTTAATTTTTTAAATAATGTTTTACTTTTCAAGCTCTACACGAGCAATTTATTCGCTTTTATTTGCTTTAATAATTTTTAATTTTTAAAACCTAACTTTTAAATAGAATAAGGTAAAAAATTGCAGTTTAAAAAAAAAAACTTTTAACCAATTTCAATAATTCTCCTATAATGACATTTTTCCTTGCTTAACTATAATTTAAAAATTGTTTTTACATTCTTTTGTCTAAAAAAATTATATCAACAAATGAAAAGTGTTTAAAAAATATGAGTGAGCAATAAAAAGTGCTTAGATAAGGAGAGTTGATGAAATTTGTTGAAAACTTTCTCAAAAAGTGTACTTTTCTGTTTATGTTAGTCAAAAGTTACATATTAACAGTAAAAAATTATTTATACAATTAACTATAATGTGAATCAATCATGTTAATTTCTTGTTTAAACCAATGAGTGCATTGAATTAGAAAAGAAGCGAGTTATTTTTTTCTATTTAAAAATCATTGAATAAATAAAAATTCTTTACGCAATTTAGATTTTTCTAACCTAATATTTAGAAAGTATTAAAAATATATTGTATAAAACATATATTGTATATTGTATAAACATATATTGCATAAAATATAATTATTTATTACAAAATCTTATTTATTGATGGAAAAATACAAAAAGAAATTCTTTTTGTATTTTTCCATCAATCTTTTTTATATAAAAATTATTACCTTGAGTTAAGAATGTATGCATTTTTTTCAAATCAGTCTTATTTGTTTAAAAATTTTATTTGTTAAAAAATGTTTTTTTTAAGATTTATCTTTCTAGTTTAAAATTCATCTCTTAGGAAAAAGAAGAAGCAGGCTTTTTATTAAAAATTCAACTATTTGATTAAACATTAAATTTTTTTCTAAAAAATTCATATTTTGTGTTTACAGTTTAATTGACTTGCAAGAAATTTGTCTTTCTGTCTTGGAAATGGAACAATTTAGTTTTCAGACACTTCTTTAAATCATCTATTTTGGCTGAAATTTAATCTTTTTAATATAAAATTAATTACCTTTGATTGAGGATGTATATACTTTGTTTCAAATTCATCTCTTCTGGTTGAAAATTCAATATGTCAAAAAATAATTACTTGGTTTAAGATTCATCAATTTAGTTGAAAATTCATCTCTTTGGTAGGAAGGGTAATTATTTTGTTTAAAAATCGTTTCTTCTTTCAATATAAATTATCTGGTTCATAACTTCTTGAAAATTGATAATTTTATATAAAAATCCTCATTTTTTATTGATAATTTGTTTGTTTTTGGGTTAAAAACTAATTCTTTTAACTAAACATTGAACTATTCCATTTTTGATTAAAAATGCATGCAGTGTTAAAAATTTAACTTATTGTTTACATTTAAATGGCTTTGCTTAAAAATTTAATTTTAATTTTTTTGCCTTTTCTGTTCAAAAATTAATACTTTTTGTCGAAATTGCATCTTTTTTGCTTAAAAATACTTTTTCAGCATAAAATTGATCTTTTTCGTCGGAAATTTAATTATTTTGACAAAAATTCCACTATTTTGTAGAAATCCCCTCTTTTTGTTTCAAAATTTTTCTTATTACATTCTGTATCTTTGTTTAATAACAAATCTGCCTGAATTAAAAATTCATCTTTCGTTGGAAATTAGTTTATTTTTAATTTTTAATTGTGTCTTGGTTGAACTATCAGATATTGAATTATTTGCAGAGAATTTATCTTTGCAAGTTGAAAATTCAATGAATAATTTAAAGTTCGAATACTTTCTCAAAAATTAATTTTCTTGGTTAAAGATTTATCATCCCATGTTAAAATTTATTTATTTCGTTAAAAACTGAATAGCTTTATTAAGAATTCGTTTTTTGGCTTAATACTTATTTAATCTAGTTCAACTGAAAATTAAACGATTTATTTAAAGATTTATTTCTTTTAATAAGTATTCGTTTTTCTTAGAAGAATATAAATTCGTTTTTGTTCGATTCAACTGTTTTTGATTTAAAAATAAAATCTTTTCGGCGAAAATATCAACTGTTATATATTCTTTAATTGATCTTTTCAGCTTAAAATTCATTTTAAAAAAACCGTGATAACCCCCTCTCCCCGGAAAATTGACACACAATGTTTTTGTATGACCCCTGAATGAATTCATAAGAAAACTTTATTCATAATATAACGAAAATAATAATTTATGTGCTAATTAAAATTTACGATTATGGAGGTATAAAGCAGAATGCTCTAAATATTTCAACTTTATTGTGAAATTTGAATCTAAAGTTAAGGATGTAAAATAAAAGAGCATATTTTAATTGGGTATGTAAATTAGGGACATTTAAATGAAGTTATTTTTTATGCAAGGAACGGATGAAGTATAAATTACAGTTTTATTATGAGAAGTTAAAATATTTAGTGAAAAATGTAGAAAACATTTAATTCCGTTGAAAGAGAGAAATATTCGTTCCGTTTCTATAAAAGGGTCTCGACTCAGCTGCTAACTCATTAAAGCCCTCAGCAATTTCGTTCCAGGAAGATTGTTTTGCCTGTTACTATGTAAATGTTCCGGGCTGACCTTTGTAAACTAATATCACCCTATGGACAGACTGGCTTTTATTTGTCGCATCTCGGGTGCAGGATAGACTTCAAAATTAATTTTACTCGTAACGTTTTTCTTTTTTCAACAGAAAAAATAATTATTTTTCTAAGTAGAAAAGCAGGTTCAGCACTTTCCTCAAGTGGAAAAGGTATTTCAGCAAGGCGACACTCTTCACAGTGGAAAGGGCAGTTTATAGTCAGACATTGTGAATACTAGGTGAATAGTGGAAGTTAATTCTCTTTTGCAGAACATTTCTCAGATCCGATAATAATTAAAGTCCATTTTTAGACGAAATCGACACAACTAAAAACTCAGAGGAGAAAAAGTAGGGATGATGAAGGGAGGGAAAGTTGGGGAAATGAGGGGAGGGCAATAGGAAAAATAAGGGGTGGACAAGTATGAGATGTGAGGGGACTTGTAATCCATGTGTAATCCAGATCGTAGAAAATTTAGCTATATTAAAATAACTTTTGTTGTTAAAAAATAATTTTCTTAACTGAAAATTAAACCATTACATTTTTTGTCTAATTCAAAAATTTATTGTTTTTTTTTTATTGACAGCAATTTTTTACTGAAAAAGGTTACTCTTCCATTTTAAGTTCAAAAATGATCTTTTTTAGATGAAAATTCATGCATCTCGTTAAAAATTGGTCTAGGTTGGTTAAAAATTAATCTTGCTCGAAAATTTTTTTATGTTGCAAATTATTGACTATACTCGAATATTTCAATATAATATTTCAATATTAACGTATTTTGTTGAAATTTGGTCTGTTTTGGTCTGGAAATTACAGAATTTTAAAATTGCCGAAAAACTCATTTTCAACACGTTTGTCAGAATAATGATTTATTTTGCAGGTATATCTGTGTAGATTAAAAATTTTTTAAATTCTCCTAAATTTTAATATCTACAGTATGCATGATATAAAATACAATATTAATTTAGCAGGTGAAACAATATTAATTTCACCTTTTTTGCGGTAATTTATAATTTTGGTAATTGAAAATTTCCAAAATTTACTAACTTCGCGCTTTAAAAAATTCTGCTTATAAAATTTTTTTTTAAATCCTTATAAAGCAGAATATATTCGGGATGATTTTGGAAATAAATGAAACTCGACAAAATGTTTATTAACAAAAAGCAATATATCGAATATTTTTATTGTTTAAAATAGCGTTTTATTTTACAGAAATTGGAAAATTCGTAATAGTTCATAATATTTTTAAAAATTTAAAAATACCCGGTTTTAGAAAATTTCATGAGTAAAAAAGTCGATGTTATAAAATGTTCAAAACTATAAAATTGCAGAAACAGAAAAATTCACGAATCTAAACGATTTAAACATTCCTTCATTTATAAAAAAATAATAAAATAATGTATAAAAATATATTTTCGTCAAATCAAAGTAATTCATTTATTTCACAATTTTTAAATTATTTAGCTTCAACAATTTTATTATTTGGACATTTTTCCGCATCGAAAACGTTCCAATGTAATTTCCGAAAATCTTAAATTCCCGAAAATAAAATTTCTGCCTTTATAAAGTATCTATTCGCATCAATTTTTAAATTTGGTGATATTGTTTGTATATTATGACTATCAGAAATTTCATCATTGAGGAATTTTCAGGTTTCGGAAATTTTTTATTTCAAATATTTTCTTTTTCGGGAATGCGCCACTTTCAGAAGTTAAATTTTTCAGTTTATTTCAGTCCCATTAATTTTGGTCATTTAAAATGTCCTGATGTTTAAAATTTTGGTTTCAAAGTTTTGGAAATTTATAATCTTTGAATTTTTCGAGTTTCATTAAGTTTTACTTTTATGTATTTTTCAATATTTGTAATTTTTATTTCTTAGCGAAAACATTTCAGCATATATAATTTTAGCTTTTTTAAAATGAACATTTAAAAATAATTTATATTTTTAAATCTTTATATATGTTAAGTCGAAAACTTTGTGAGGAAATTATCTTTTGATTCTTATTTAAAAAATATATGCCATTTTAGTAAATTAACAAAATTTAGCTTTTTTTCTAGAAAATTCACTTTCTGTAAAATTCACCAATTTTGTTAAAAAGTCATTTTTTTGGCTGACCATTTATAATTTTAGTTGAAAATTAATTTTCTTGTTGATAATCCAACTTTTTTTTTGTTTTTCTTGTTCAAAAATTTATTATTTATCTAAACATTTGACTATTTTATTTAAGGATTCATAGTTTCAGTTGGAAGTTTCAAATTAATTCAAAAGATTTATATAGTATTGGGTATTATGAAATATTTGAGGAAATTTTCAATATTTTAAAATAATTTAAAAGAATTCGAATAATTTAACATTATTTTTAATGATTCTCAAGAATATTTAAGAGCTTTAAAAAATCTTGAATGATTAGAAATATTGTAGAGTATTTATAAATAATTGGAAGACATTCCAACAGATTACAAAAATTTTAATATATGTCAAAAGCTTTTAAATTAATGTAAATATTTAGGATATTTTAGTAGATTAGAATATACTTTCAAGAAGTCTCTTTCTTTTGAAAGATTTAAAATTTCTAATGACCCTATTACTATAATTTCAAAAAATTGCAAATATATGTAAATATATTTTCGAAAACTTTAAAAAATTGCAAAAAAATTTTATGAGATTTCAATTATTTAACCCGTTTTTAAGAAATTTTCAATATTATTAACATTTTTTAAAAATTATGAACACAACTTTAGTAAACTGTCGATTTTAATTAATTTTAAATTATTTGAACAAATAAAATTTTTCTTGGAAATATTTCAACATATGCTCTCCCTTCTTGAAATGTTTACACCATGTACTTTTTCGGAAAATACCATTCACATTTCGATATATTCAAAAGAAAAGTCCTTACCTTTCGATTTAATACTGTGGTGGAACTTGAGTTTCAAACTTAAATAGGTTTCTATTCTTAGAAGCTATTGAATTTAAAAGGAAAAGTTTTCGCCGAATTTTTTTTGTTACCTCCAGAAAGTAATTAAAATCCATTATATTGAAATTCGAGGGGAAATAAACTTATTCTATCTTTTATGTCTAAAGTTCTGGGAGAAAAATCTTTTCTGAGCGTATATTTTAAATTATCTGTCTTCTATTTCCATTATTGTGTGATTTAATTGAATACATGAATCAGCAAATTCTACTAATAAAAATAAAAATGTTTTAATTTTTCACTTTTCTTTCAGAAAAAGGGAAATACATGCTTTTACATTAAATTAATTTTGAAACCCTTTACATTTTTAACATTTTAAGTGAAACAAGCCAAAATAAATTTCTACCAGAAAGAAGAATTTTCAGCAAAATACTTGAATCTTCAATTAAAACAGTTGAATTTTTAATACAGAAATATAAATTTTCAACAAAAATATTTATTTTTCACTAAATGGTGGAATTTTCAAACAGCGAGGTGACTTTCCAACAAAAAAGTTGAATTTTCAAACCAAAAATATGAATTTTAAACTAAAATCTTAATTTTTGATAAACTTGTGGATTTTTAATCAAACAATTGATATTTTAATCCAATAGGTAACTTTTCTACTGACTAGGTGAATTTTGTACTGAAAAAAATTTTTTTTGACTAATTCTCAAAATTTTCAAAAAAGTGATAAACTTTTGACTAAAAAGACAATTCTTCAAGCTGAAAAATTAATTTTTATCATAATTGTTTAACTTGAAAGATTTAATCGATTTTTTACCAAAAAAGTAAAGTTTTTAAATAAAATCTAATGCTTATGTTTAACGACCAAAGATTTCAAGTTTGGATTAAAAAGTAGTTAAAATTAGCCGAACAGTCGAATTTTCAAAAAATTAGTTCAATTTAAAACTGAAAAGATAAGTTTTCTATCATGAAGATTAATTTTGAAAATTTTCAAGATTATAATTAAATGTTCAAAACAGTATTTACATTTTTTAAATAACCAATTTTTTAAGAAAATTACTAAATTAACAAAAACATAATTAAATTTTCAAGATAATAATCAAACATTTATAGAAAAGAAATGAATTTTCAAAGAAATATAAGATTAAAAAATTGTAAATTTGACAAAGAAAGTATAGTTCATTTTCTGCTGTATACTGTTTCATTTTGAACTGCGAATTTTTAAATCCGATAAAATCACTATGATCTTTCTTGCCCAAAATTATATTAGTAATTATTTTAATAGTGTTGCTTACAATAAAATTTTTCATTTCTATCATTTCTGACCAGTTTGTGAAAAATTGTTGAATTTTATTAACTTACAGATTCTTTTATTGAAAATATTATTGACAACTACCGTGTTTCTAAATTTAAAAAAATTCCTGTTGCTAAAATTGCTATACCAAACTAAAATATATATTTTTGACAGCAATTCCGATATTACAGGATTGTAGACTTATTATCAAAATTAGAAACAGTAGAGTGGTACGCAATATTTTACTTGAACTTGTGAGAATTTAAATCTACATAGGATTTGGCGTATTTTTTTGGAACAGCATTTTCGAGTGGATAGTTTATTCATGGGAAAGGAAATGTGAGTTGGACACGAGAGTGCAGAGAAAATAGTCGAGTGTTTAACGAGGATTTGTTCTTTCAACAATGTTTACTTAATGAGAAAGAGAGAACGAGAGAGAATAAATTTTCGGATAAAAAGGGCTTCCTAATTCCTAATAAAACACAGACGTCTCGTATTAAATACTCTCCAAGTCTTATACAATAACAGATTCAAGGGTTACCTCGTACTAACCTTGTTAATAAATCGGTATCCGCAAAACGTAAGCAGTCAGGGCCATTTTTACAGTTTTCAAATTGAATACATAATATTGCGCAATATACTCGACTGAGAACTCACGCACTGCGGCCCTTCTGAGGCGAGAGTCGCAAACGTCTCTCACCCTGTCGACTGAGAAACTGCGCGGGCCAGCAGTTCTAGAAATTGCAAAACCACCTATGAGCCCTTGAGTATAATTTCTTTGGTTGATGATTCGTCCCTTTGGTTAATATTTTAGCTACTCAGTTGAAGGTTGAATTACTTTGCTATAAAATCATCGTTTATTAAAATTCACCTTTTTGGTAGAAACTTTGAATATTTTGTAGAGAGTTTCTTTCCTTTAGTTCAAAATTTTTATTTTTAGTTAACAATTCAACTAAATTCTTTTTTAGATAAAAATTAATTTGTTTCATTAAAAATGTCACTATTCCATTTCTGTTGGAAAAAATATATCTTTATTACAAAATTTATCTATGTGCTTAAAAATCCATTTTCTTTGGTTTACAGAATTTACCTTTCTGATGAAAAATTTAATTATGTAATTGAAAATGTATTGGCTTT
This sequence comes from Belonocnema kinseyi, assembly GCF_010883055.1. NCBI lineage: Eukaryota > Metazoa > Arthropoda > Insecta > Hymenoptera > Cynipidae > Belonocnema > Belonocnema kinseyi. The sequence continues at coordinate 29,636,096 of NC_046660.1, forward strand.
GGTTAAAAATGTAAATACTTTGTTGAAAGTTGGTTCACTTTTCTGCTAGCATTTATGAAAATGTATTTTGGATCAATATTCACCTATTTTGTTTGCAATGTCAACTATTTTGTTTAAAATTCTTTTTGTTTACTAATAATTTTTTTCTAACACAAACTTTCAGTAAATGCGCTTATTTTTTAAAAATGATCTTTTTAATGAAAAAATTTAAATTCTTTCTTGAAAAGTTAGCTCACCTTATAAAAAATTTGTTTTGTTTGTTAAAATTTAATTTTTTTAATTAAAAACTTAAATGTTCCATTTTTAGTTCAAGGTTTTTCTTTTTAAGTGGAAAATATAAGTGTTTCTTTCTCAAAATATAATTATATGGTCGCGTAGGTCATTGAAAATTCCTTTTGTTGGGTTTGAAATTCATTTTCTTTGCTTGAAATTTTAACTACTTCGTTAAAAGTTAAACTACTTTGTTTGAAATTAATTAATTTTTTCATGCCTTGGTTCAAATTTTAATTTGTTTTTCTTTAAAATTCAATTCCTCAGTTCAACGTTGAAGTATTATTCCGCTTAATATTGAAAATTTCTCTTTTTATAATTCGTTTTTTTGGTCGAATATTAATCTTGTTTATTTTAAAATTCAACTATCTGATTAAGAATAAATTTCCTTAAAATCCATGATTTCATCTTAAAATTCATCTTTTTGAATTAAAATTGATCTATTTATTTAAAATATCCTGTATTTTGTTAAAAATTCCTGATTTTGGGTAGAAAATTAATCACATTTTTTGCAAATAATTTGTATTTGTAATTTGAAAATTAAATACTTTAGTAACAAATTAAAATATTTGGTTAAAAAATCATGTTTAAACTAAAAATTCAAGGATTCGATTTTTGGTTGATGATTTGTCTTTTTTTTTGTAGAAATTTTATGTGTGGCGTCAGAAATTCATCTTGCTTTTTTTTTCATTCAATTTTGGAAAAAAAAGTTGTTTTGAAAAAGTCATATTTTTAGTAGAAAATTGAACTAATCTCTTGAAAGTTCCTCTTTTTTTTTAATTCGTCTTTTTGGTCAAAACATAAATCTTTTTTGTTAAAAATTTGTGTTATTGGTTTAGGATTCACCGATTTTTTTCATGTTCTTTGTTTGTTTTTTATGGAATTTAAAAAAAAATTTTTTTATGTTTTTTTAAAAAGTCATAATTTTATTTAAAACCTGAACTATTCGCTTGAAAATACCTGTGTACTGTTGACAATTCGCCTTTTTGGTCGAAAAATTAATCTTGCTTGTAAAAATTTTTCTTTTTTTGTTAAGGATTAGAAAATTTTTCGTGTTTTTTTTTGTTTGAAAATTAATTTCTTAAACTAAAAATTCAAATATTCCATTTCTAGTCAATGACTGATGTTTTTTAGTTAAAAATTCGTCTGTTCAGTCGGAAATTCATCTTTATTTTTTTTCTTTAAATTTTGGAAAAAAAATGTTGGGGCGACAAAGTTGTATTTCTAGTTAAAAATTCAACTAGTCGCTTAAAAGTTCATGTGCTTTGTTGAAAATTCGTGGTTTGGGTAATTTCCGAAATTATTAAAAGTTTATAAATGTGCTGCCTCCATAATTTTGAAGCTATTTGAATTTGTTAATCTACTTCAAATTGAACCATTTTGATTTTTTAAATCATGAAACATTTTTGTACATTGGAAAATGACTGGGGATTTTTTTCCTTGATTAAAACGGCCACCCTGAAATTATTTTTGTGTAGTGTTCAGGGTTACAAAAACTCATCCGATTTTAAAAATAATGCTAAATATTCCTGCTAAATATAGGAATTCTTTTTTTAATCAAGAAATATGGCTTTTTTGGAATCGGTTAGATTAAAATTAATTTTTAAAAGGTTAGAAATTTTGTTATGTGAACCTCATTTAATTTAAATTAGTGTTGCAAGATATAATTGTATTATGTTTGCAGAAAATTTTGGTGTTCGATAATAGCAGTTAGAAAATCACAAAACTGGAAAAATTCATGAAATTCATAAGTAAAAAAATTATTTTGAAAATATAAAAAGATCATGTGTTATTCTAATTTAAACTAAATAAGTTTTAGGGAACAGATTTTTTGATTTTAAAAACAAATTTTAATTTAGCCGAATCTAAAAAACTAGTTTTCCTTAATGAAAAAATAATTCCTTTATTAGGCAGGAATTTTTTTCGTCATTTTCAATTTTATATTCCTACTTGCTATCCGAAATAGTTAATATGTTGTTTTTATTTTTATATTATTAATTGGCAATGCAATGCTTTTCGCGTACTGTAGAGCGCGCATATTGTAGATATTTTAAATAATTGAGTATAGATTTAAGATTTTAAATGAAATTAACCAAATTAAGTTTTTCAGTCAATGGATTCATTGATTATGGAAAATTTCATTTCAACATTTCATTAATTATAAAAAATTTAATGCGGATATGATTAGTACGTATAATTATAAAAACTTTATAAAATTAAGTTTTTCAGTCAAATAATTCATTAATTATAATAAATGTATTGGACGAGAAATGGTTAACATTTTGGCAATCACCCATATTCTTACATGATTCTTTTTCATTATGTAAATAATAAAAATAAATATATGGCAGCGTAAAATATGGTTATAAGGTTTAAAAAATGCTTAAAAATGCAATTATTACATTTTCTGGATAATTTACAAAAATTGTACACTTTTTAAAACAAAATGTTTAAGGAAACAGAATTCAATAACATTTTTAGAAATTTTATTAAAAATGCATTTCATTTTATAAAAGTACAATTAAAATATTGACAATTAAATTTTTTTCAATCAAATAATTAGAAATGCAAGGAGAAAGCAAACAAATAATTTTCATCTGACCACCGTGAGACTTGCACTATACGTTTCGTCACAGAATTCTTTTCTCTTCTGATTTCGAAGTATTTTATTTTTGTAAGGAAAATAAATTTCTTATTTTAAATAAAAAAATGAGTTAAAAAGTATTACAAAAGAATTAAATAAATCGAAAACTGTGCGTTTTACAGAGGTTTTTAAAAATCAGAATGTATTTATTTGTCACTGAGGTTGTTAAAGTGTTTTTCAACTCAAAAGTTCTTTATTTTTTATAAGCTTTACAAAGTTTTAAGCAGATCAATTTTTTAAAGAAAAAAGTATTAAGCCCTTTGTAAAATTAATGAAGTTCAATTCTTTTTTAGATATTTTAAATTGCTGTTTTAGGAATGCTCATCCATATTTGAATCTTCGTAAAAAATATATGATAAAAGAATTCGAGAAATTAAAAACTGTGGGATTTATGAAAAATTTCGTATAGCGGAACACTATTCTTTTGTCATTGATTTTAATAAAGAATTTCTGTACTTGCAATATTTTGATTTAATTTTTTTTTATTTGTTTATTTATTTATATTTTGGTCGCTTTTAAGTGTTTTAAACATTAAAAAAATAACGAGTATTAAGCCCCTTGTTAAACAAGTTAATGGAGAGAAGTTAATAGAGATTTATGGAGACGTTTGTGCAGCAGAAAATCGGTTCCGTTAATGAAGGTTATTAAAGGATTTTCGCACTTGAATTTTTTTTATTGTTCATTACTCTTAAATATTTTATAACATTTTTAAATATATTAACAAAAAAAGTATCAAACCTTTTTTGAAAATAGTAAAATTCAATTTTACAATTTTTCTCAATAAAAAATGGTATATTAAAGTCTCTCAAAAATGTTCAAAAATCAGCAGGAAGACGTTTCCTTAAAAGCAGCATTGAGTTCAACAACTTTTAGTTAAAATATGGTTGAGGCTCACCCTAAGGCTGGGTACGACGCTGACCTTGAAATTTTTGGTCGAGATTTTGTCGTCGAAATTCAAGTGCTTCGTTAGAGAAGTGGTTAGAGCGTGCGGTTAGGACAACATTAGTTTAGATACGAGGGTAGTTCAATAAGTCCTTAGAATGACCAACAGATGGCGCGCGAATCGCTCCAAATCATTTGTTTTCAGTCAGCACCACTCCCAAATAGATATATGGTGCAGTCACAGTCCACATCTTCTGAGTTTACGTGTTTTTATAACCAATTGAAAAAAAAATGGTTCGTTAAGAAAAATGAAAAAAAAAACGAGTTCAGAGCGGTAATCAAACATTTTCATTTAAAGGGTTTAACTCCATATGAGATAAAAAAGTACTCCCGAAATCATCAATAAAATCCACGATATGGTGTTGAAGGATAGAAGATTAAAAGTGCGTGAGTTAGCTGAGGCCACAAGGATATCTATAGG
>NC_046660.1:29640472-29654569 GCF_010883055.1 Belonocnema kinseyi
GTATAGAGCTCCAAGGAGATTATGTTGAAAACTAAAAAAAAATTTACCCAAAAAAAATTGTTTTTATACTTCATTCTAAGGACTTATTGAACTACCCTCGTAGTTTCATTTATTCGGACTAAATCGACATGACGATTGGCTACTTCTGAAAATGTTTATTTAATTGGAAAAGAGGGAAAGGGAAAGTAAAGTTTCGGGTGAAAGGTGCTTCCTGATCCCTAACAAAACACAGGAGTCAGTTTGCAGAATCATCTATTTGCAGAAAGTTAAGGCCGGGCGCGGCTTCCGCGGATATATTCTCAATGTACAGCGATCAAGTTGGGTGCGTACTTTGGCTAGGATTTCAGGGATTCGAATATAGATAGAGCAATTTAAATTCAACGCATAGATAGTAAAGTGCCGACTGCACCTATCTACTAAATGTATCAGCTAAACCAATATCGGTAATATAGTTGGTTTAAGGTAACAACTTATGATATAGGCGAGGTATAGCCGCGTTAGTCTGTATTTAATGCGAATACCAATAGTGTCTACACCAGTGAATAGCCGAAATAACATTCCCAGGAGAACGATTTCATCTATACGAGGTCAGATTCACTGATGTCTTGTCCAAACTATAGAGAAATATTTACTTCATTTTGGTATTCAAGTGGAATTTCAGACTTGCCAGAATGCTCTGAAATCTGCGGGAAGATTTGAGATGACTGATTATTGCAGTTTGCTTCTATGGCAAACGAGCAAAAACCACGAGAAATGTTGAACAGTGGGAGAGACAGAGAAATGTCTCGGGATTCGGAAAACTATTTTTCTGGAAAATTTGAGCCAAGATTTGGAAATTAGTCGCTTCAACCTAGCAAAGCGACCTATTCAGCAATGTCTGTTGTCACATTACCCCAGACAACTTCGGCAGCCTCTAGACAGACCTGTTCTGACTTCTGTGATTTTTGGCTGTTTTTCAATTTTAGGTATCCTCTAGAAGGAAAATGATTTCAAGACAAAGAGGAAATAAATCAGAATTCAATAAAGAAGCTCTTAGCTAATCAAAAATGTGACTTTATAAGTGCTTTCGAAAGTAATGGGATCCCTATAAGAAGACTACAGCTTCCCAAGGGGAGCACTTTGAATGAAATATCACCGCCATTGACTAGAATCAACTATTACTCCTGGTACGCAAACCAGGTCGGATACTTTCCGAACAGTATTTGTGAATAATCATTAGAGTGGTTCAAAAAATATTACCTTTTAAAAAGTTGCGATGCACCATGCTATTTTTATTTAAATCCTGAACAAGATTACTGAATAAATCAAATGGAAATCAGGCTGTATTTAATGCTCTCCAAATGGCTTTAAAGCTCTAATAGAGAATATCTCTCGAATTAACAGAAATACGTGATGAGTTTCCTCAATAGCTTGTGAGGATTTATGATCTACAATAATACCAACTAGCGATTTGTGCTTGAACGGTTTAACGGTTTAACGCGTGCCTAATAAACAAAAACAGGTCAAATTAAAAGCTAATAAGAAAATTTGGTTGAAATTTAATCAAATAACTTCACTTGAAAAAGCGCAAAGTAGTAACAGATCAAAATAAAATAATGGTTTTAGCTTAATTTGTGTGAAATAATTTGGCTCACATTTGGCTGATTTACCATTTCTGTTTGATTGCCTGTTGCTGAAAAATTATTTGGCTGAAGCAAATCACGCCAATCCCAACAAATGATCTACAATATACAAAATGCATTAAATAAATTTTGTTATTACAGTTACCAACAGAGTTGTTTTCTTTTCACGAATCTGCAGAATTGCCGTTTATTTTCGTTTTCTCTAAAATCAATATTTTCATATTTATAAATTATTTGCAGGGTAGTCAACATATATTATCTGTTCAAGTAACATTTGAGAACTTGTTCTTTCTTTTCAGGCCTTAAAAAATTTTGCCAAAGCAGAATCCAACGTGATACTTTTTTCGAAAGTTATCATGCCTACAAAATACAGACTTCATACTACAGACTACAGACAGACAGACAAAACACCTTCCTGAAAATATTTTTTTATTATTTTGTTTCAAACTTTACGATTTTCTTAAAAAGCCATCCCTTCTGCTTAAAAATTCCAACTGTTTCATTAAAAATTCGTCTTTTTTGATTGAAAATTCAATTTATTTCATAGAACATTAACCTTTTGCTCAAAATTTAAATCTTGTTCCTGATAAGTCAATTGAAATCTTTTTTGGATGAAAACTGCTTTTTGTTGCAAATTTGTATTAGGTTGAAAATTTAACTCATTTTTATACAATTTACTTTTTGTTTAAAATTTACCAGTTCGAATAGAGTTTTCATTCAATTAGGTTATTGGCAGAAAATAAGTTTATTGTTCATAATTCTTATTAGGAGAAATTGCATCTTCCTTGAATAAAAACGCAAAAATTTGGTTCAACATTCAAATATTTTTTTTAATTGTGTGTTTTTCATTTTAAAATTCACCTGCCTTAGTAGTAATTATATCTTTCTTGGATATAAATGCAACTATTTAATTGAAAATTCATCAATGTTGTTCAAATCATACTTTTTGGTAGAAAATTCTGTAGTTTTATTAAACATTCACTTATTTCATAGAAACATTACTTTTTTTTAATTTTATATTTTAGTGTTGAAATGAGAACTAAAATCTTTTCTGGATGAAAATTCAACTATTGCAGTGAATTTTTTAAAATAAAAAATTCATCTGTTTTAATAGGAATTTTATCTGTCCAAAATAACTGTTTGGTACAAACTTTAACTATTTCGATGAAAATGTACTTTTTGTTGCAATTTCACAAATCTTGAATAAAACTGTAATTATTTGGTTTTGAATTTAATAATTTTGTTGAAGTAATAATTTTCTGTTGTAAATTCTGCTGTTTTGTTGAAAATTTAGCTATTTCATATAAAATTTACTCTTTGTTACAAATTTCATCTTTCTTGAATAAAAATGCAACTATTTTTTTTCTTAAATTCATTATTTTTGATTAAAAAACTAATACTTTTGGGCAGGTAATTCAATTTTGTTCTTAGAAACTTATTTATTGTTAAAAAACTCATATTTCGATCTTAAAATGTCAACTGGAATCATTTTTAGATGAAAATTTGATTAAGTTAAAATTTTTTTAAAAATAAAAATTATCTATTTTACGAGAAATTTAGTCTTTTTTGGATAAAATTGCAATTAAATGTTGAAGAATTGAACAATTTTCCTAAAAAGTCATTTTTGTTGTCAAAAGTTCGGCCTTTTTATTTAAAAATTTAACATTCTTCGTAGAAAATAATTTTTTGTTTAAAAATTCAAATTTTGATAGTAAAAAGACAACTCAAATATTTTTTAACGGGAATTTCAGCTATTTTTTTTGCAAATTTATCTTTTGAGTTATGAACTATTTAGTTAAAAATTAAACTTTCTAATTGAAAATTCAACTGCTTTGGTAAAAGTTCAACTACACTGTTAAACATTTTTTTTATTTAAGTTTTGTATCTCTGGTTAAAAAGTTAACTGTTTAGTAGAAAAGTGTTGTTTTTTTCCTTTAAAACCAATTTTTCAGCTGAGAATGTAACAGTAGTTAATTTTAAAAGACACTTCTTGATAATTTGGAAACAAAACTAAGTTTTGCTCCATTTTTCAAACGAAAAAAGAGAAAGAGGACCATTAACAGTATAGTTATAAATGTTATAAATATTTTAAATTTTATGAAAATTTAGAATAAAAATCATTCGAATGATTCACTGTAAATAATGCTCAAATGCTTTTTAATTAATTAATAATTAATTTAATTAATTAACTTATTAATTTTTTTACATTATTAAACTTGACTAAAATCTAAAATGGTATAAAAAATACAAATCTTCGAATGACATCTCGATCTTTCATATTACTTATAGTAATAGTAAATTCTGTTACATGGCTGCATTGAATAAATTATTTCAGATTCTAATTCAGCGAAACTTTGAGCGGTAAAATTGGAGATTTATTTTCTTTTTCAAAATTTTCAAGTGTTGATTCTGTGTAGTGTTTTGTATTAATTTATCTACTTAAAATATTGTTAATGAATAAATCAATGGGAATGTTTTTAAATAAAATGACACATCTAGAGAATCTGCAATATCAAAGGGAATTGTTTTTTAACAATTATTTTTTCAAATTCAAAAGAATTTTCAACTTGAGTTTTTTAACTATCAGATCAGTAGTCAGCAGGCCAATCTGTGCTAAACACAATATAAATGTCACAATTACATCAGAAATAGAGAATGTAAAAGAAAAAAATGCATAAAACAATTTTGTTAAAAATTTTAAGTTAATTGATAACTTTTTATGTTATGTAATATAAAGTATTTCTATGAATTCTCTCTTTCTCTGATTACTTTCACTATGCAAAATTTTAACATTATCCCAGTCAAACGAATGGTCAACAACAACAAATTTTTTTAACATAAGTTGAATAGTTTTAGAAATTTGACCAAAAAATAAAAAAACGAAAGTAATAAGCGAACTATATCCCTTTAACACTTTCTGATTATTTGCAAGTAAATTATTACTCTGTTTTTTTTTTATTTGTTGAACTCTAATCGCAATATGTTTCTCAATTAACTTTTGTGAATGATGATTCAGAAAAAGGATATTCTTAACAATATTCAAATTTATTTCTTTGAAATAAAACATGGGACAAACCCAGAGCTCTGTCAACTAAGTTTTTGATTGCAGCAATTTTGTTTGGAAAAGGATGAGCAGAAAATAAATTTAAAATTCTACCTGAACATGTACTTTTTCTATACCAATTGGTATTACCATTTCAACCCTTCATTGCTTCTATTTCCAACAAACTAATTCTATTATCCTGTTCTATTTCATGAGTAAATTGAAGTTTTTGATGAAAACTGTTAAAAGTATCAAGGACCACCTGCAAACCGAAAATAAAAAGGCAAAACAAAATCTAGTTTCCCGAAAGCAAAAAACTTCCAAATATTCCATCACTATTTCTGCTAAAATCGGAGCAATGACTGAATCTATGGGAGTACCAGACATCTACCTATAAAAAGATGCATTAATTTTAAAATAAGTTGAGTTCATTATATAAACTATCCCTTCGATTAAATATTTTTTACGTAATCGAGTACGAGTTTTTATTTGATCCCATCTATTTAAAACTGTGTGTTTAACAAATTCAAGGAGTATGTTTGGAAACATTGCAATAACGTCCAAAAAAAATCATTACAAGGCCAGCCGCAACCGTTTTTTGAATAACATTTTTTTTTAATTCGCAGCTATTTTTTACATTATATTTAGAAGTTGTGATAGAGTGGTCAAGAATCAAATTGCAATTCTTTTCTAAAAATGTTGTGGGGGTATTAATAGTTTGAATAACTATTCTTAAGGGATAGCCTTCTTTGTGAATTCTTGTCAAACCATAATATCTATAACGTTATTCGATTTTTTATACAAACAGTAATACTGCCTTTATCAGCATTCATGCAAACTATATCAGGGTTGTTTCTAAGAAATTCTTACATCATCATGAAACCTTCAGAAATTTTACAATCAATATTACAAATATGCAAACAATTTCTATCACAAAGCTCTTTGACAAGTACAACACCTTGTTTCGAAAATCCTACTGAACCAAAATAGGAATTTTGTGTATATTTGATTAAACCTCTTTTAATATTTCCATCATTTGTTTTACCTTACTTTTTATCAAACGGTTACTGAAACCTTGACCAAATCTAAAAACATCTGTACCTGAATCAGGAATTTGAATATCTGTCAAATTTACAAACCAAGGATCTTTATCTCCTTCTTAAAAAATCCTATGTAAATTTGAATTTTCCTCTTGAACATTAGTTTGCTGATGAATGAAATTAGAATTTTTGGTATCATGTTTTACAATACTGTTTAAAAATATTTGATTGGAGAGAATCTGATATTTTAAAAGATGAATAATTTCATCTCGTTGTAAGCAAACTTCTAATTCACTTCTAATTCTGGACATTTTTGACTTCAATAAATTAAAGCGATTTGAAACATCTTTGATAAATAAATTTATTAGTGGGATCTTAAAATTGTTTAAAATATTTTCAAATTTTCTATTACAAAAATTACTGTGAGAAGAAAAATCTTGACATTTTTTATCAAGAAAAAATATTTTTTTAGGTAGAACATCATTTCTTTTACATTCAATAAAATACCATTTTTGAAGAATACTGCCTCTTAATTTTTTATTGATATCACACCATAATTTTGCCTTTCTGCACACCTCAGGACCATTTTTAATGGTTAGATTCTTGTTTTTATTTAACAGCAGTTTGCATCAGATATTTAAGTTCATTCTCTAACCATCCAATACAACATAAAATTGCAATAGTTAACAATCTTATTGATACATCTCTCAAATTATCACATTAATTATTCTACAAGTCAAACATTACATTTATTTAAAAAATTCTTTATACATATATTTATCAAATTGTATTTATCAAAACACATATTAATAACAAAATTAAAGCAAAAAAAGATTCTCTTTCTAAATAAACAAATGCAAATACAGTTCGCAATTTTGTTTTTAAACCTTTAGTTTCTATACCTTTTAATGGAAAATTGTCTTTTGAAATTAAAAGAATTCTTAATGATTTTAATGTCACAGAGATTTTTCGAATTAATTAAAAACTGGGTGAATTTATAAAACTAGGCCCAGGCGGAAAAATTATATATATATAGTTTATGCATAGCGTGAAGTGTTATACATAATATTTATATGTTTTATACAAAAAATCATAAAACAAATGAATATTTTATATAATACTTAACACTATGTATAAACTATATTCAGATCTAAATAGTCATAGTCTAATCTATCACATAATCTTGGAACCTTAAATTAAAAAATTTAATTAAAATTTGAATTTTGAAGCTAATCAAAGAAAAAGAATTAAAAATAATTAATGAGATTTGAAGTTTAGTAATTTAACTAAGTTTCTATGATTAGATTCAGCTTATAATTTAACAAAATTTTATATTTTTCTTCAAGTATACAACTATAGATCATAGTTGATAATTTATCAATAGCCTATATAACAACAACTTTTTTTTCATGTTTACCAATTATTTGTAATTCTTCAAATGTTTTTTGTTGAATGTAGTTACCACATTTATTTAGAAATATTAAAACTCTCATTATACTAAACTGATGATACGACAATACTAGGTGTGTCTGTTAATTGTCCTCTCGCTCTCTCTCTTTTCATCGTTTATCACAATATTAAATCTGATCTTAATTAGCAAGATTTTCTCTCTCTTCGAGTCTCCGCGATATATCATTCACAAATTTTGAAATATCAGATAAAATAAGTATAAAATTTATAATGATGATTACATGCGTATGGGATTTTAATTTAATAGCAGAAATTTGAATGAATCATTTTTAAACTAAATTTGATTTTGTTCCTCTGAAAAATATTTCTGGGGGAGGGATGGGCGCGGGGTCGAGAAAAAAAATATCCCATGCATAGCTTAGCGGCTTCGGCGTTTAATACGAAAGGTCAAAAGTTTCTAATCCGTTACGTATAATTTAAGAACGGTCGCTCAATCCAACCTCAATCTGGTACTGATTTTCTCAACTTTGCTCGCCTAGACCCACTTCACAAAAGCCTTCTTCTTCTTTTGATACTTTGGAAGCTATAATCTCAACATTACTCGAACAAAACCTTAAATCAATGAAGGACGAAGTTGCGAAAAATAAGGAAAAGTTCAGCAGCTCTTTGCAAGACACTTCTAGAAAGTTAGATATTCTTGCCAGTCGTAAAGAACCCAAGGACAGAACATTAAAAAATCTCTGAAGGATATGATGGACAATATTAAATTTTTTATTCAGTATAAGAATTTTGAGGAAATACGGGGAAATTCGGAATTTCTAATAAAAAATCCAAATTGTCAGCTCTCTTCGACAAATAGAAAAAGTCAGTAGAAGGCATGCAAATGCATCGGATGAGGAAGAAGTCAAAAACGTCATGCTGTACCATTAAAGCTATCTTTTCGAAGCTAGTTCTGCAGTTAAATTTTTACGCAGAACATCTAAATATGAAGGTCGTCATACTTTTTATGGTGATTAAACTCAAATACAAAGGGAATACTATATGAAGATAAAAGCTATGCTTCAGGAACATCAAGATAGGGAATTGACTAATAAAACTATCCGCTTTGTCAAAAGAGCAGTAACAACTGTTGATGTACTGTCCTCTCAAAAAAAAATCTTAACATAACAATCAAAAATTTTATAAACAAATTTGAAATTTGGCCTCTTTCGCTTGAAAAATATTGTTTTTTGCACTACAAGTCTTTTTGCTGATTTCTTGACTGATATTTGCAAAAATATTTTAAAATAAGATACCTTTGATTATATGTAGTCAAATATAACAAAATATTGTTACATTTGACATAAAACCAAAAAAGTTTATTATTTAAAATTAAAAAAACTGAAATTCCACCTAAACAAGACAAATTACAAAAAAAAGTTGATTTTGAATCAAAATAGATTAATTTGCATCTAAAACGTTGCATTTTTAAGAGAAAAGATTGAGTTTCTCAAAAGAAAGTTGTGTTTGTGAAACAGCAAAAAGAACTTGACAAAAAAATTACGCTTTTAACCAAGAATACTTTTTGTTGAAGAAAGGAAAATGGTTTTTACCAAATTATGGAATTTTTAAGCTGAAAAGAGGAATTTTAAACAAAAACCGTTTTTCTACTTAATTTTCAACTGAAAAATGAATAAATTTTTGAGTTAACAAATAAAAATTTTCTTTTCTGGATAATCAGATATAAAAAAACTCGTTTATAACAATTGCTTATAATAATTACAGTTATTGATACTTCATGGTCATAATTAATATTGTTACTTTTAAAATTCCAAAATTTTATTTTCATCAAATACATTGTTTATAATAAATAATCAAAGGCACTTGATATGCAAGAAAAAATTATTTTACTCAGTCGTATGTATTTATTCTATGTACTTTTGTAACAATATCAATAAACAGATCAAAATCAATTTCTTCCTTCACTAGCCTTTCGTGTTGGAACTTTTAAAAATAAAATGTTTTTTCATTTGAGCAAGATTTGTGTGCTTAAATTGATGATAAAAATTCAGGTAATTTTATATTTAAAAACAAAGTTGACATTATTTTGTTTTAACTTTTTAGAAGTGTAACTCATTTTATTTCTTATTTTTAGACGAATAAAAAAAAGTCTTATACCTGCGCTAGAACTATCTATAAATAATTTCTAGTATGTGAAAATAATTTTTTTTAATCGTGTGAAGCTATAAAAAAGTTAATGCAAAAAAGGCAATGTTTAAATTAACAAGAATTATGAATTATTTAAACAACTTTTATGAACAAATTCAGATTTTGGCTATTTTTCAATGGAAAGGCTCGATTTTTTTCAGAATCGGCTAAGAATGACTTCGTGATAACTATTCTATGATAATTAACTAATTTAAAAGAATTATAAATTAATTAAATAGTTTTCACAACAAAAATTAGAGCTAGGCTGTTTTTCAAGAAAAGGCCAAAACTTTTCACGGAATTACCTGAGAATGTATTTGTAATATCGTTTCAATATGATACTTTTCAAATTGACAGCAATTCTTGATTACTTGAACAATATATAAAAACTCATAGTTTGGCTATTTTTAAACGAAAAGGCTTAAATTTTTAGAATCAACTAAGAATGTTTTTGCGACAATTATGTATGTGGTAACTATATTTTATAACTTTACAAGAATTATTAAGGGTTTGAACAATTTTTATTTAAAGAATTCAAAGTTTTGCTATTTTTCGATGAACCGGCCCGACTTTTTAAAGTATTAACAAAAAATGTTTTTTTCAATGACGCTTAAGTATGATACTTTTCAAATTGTCAGCAATTGTTAATTACCTAAACAATATAACAAAATTCAAAGTTCGGATACTTTTCAACGAACCGGCTCAATTTTTGTTTTCAGAACCAACTAAGAATGCCTTTGTGGTAACTATATGCTATGATACTTCACAAATATAAAAAAAAATTAATTATTTAAACATTAATTATTAACAAATTTAGAGTTTGCTAATTTTTACGAAAAAGCTCAATGTTTTGTTTTTGTTTGAATGAACTAAGAATGTCTTTACTAAAACGATATGCTATGATGATTAACAAATTTACAAGATTTATTTATCATTCATATAGTTTTTAAACAGAAATTTAGAGTTTGACTATTTTTCAATAAAAGGACTCATTGCTTCTCTTCGCAATCAACGAAAAATGTCTTAACGATAACAATATTTTACGAAAATTAAAAAAATGAACAAGATTTATTAATTCTTTAAGCAAATTTTTTAAACAAATTCGGAATTTGGGTATTTTTCAACGAAAGGGCCCTGCTTTGTACGAAATGAACTAGGAATAATTTACAAATTTACAAGAATTGTTATTAATTTGAAAAATTTTTACAAATAAATTTAGAGTTTGGCTATTTTTTAATGAGAGGGCTTAACGTTTTACGGAATCAACTAAGAATGTTTTTGCAATGACGTTTGACATTAATGCTTTTTAAATTGACAGCAATTGTTGATTACTTAAACAGTACAAAAAAATTTTAATTTGTTGATTTTTAAACGTATAGGCTAAACTTTTGATCACTGAATCATCTAATAATATCTCTTCGATAACTCTTTGCAATAGTACTATCTAAAGTGTAAACAATTAATTATTATTTCCACTTTTTAGTGAAGAAAAGCATCCTAGCAAAGAATATTCTTAAAGAGATTCTTAGCTGTATTAGTAAAAAAGATTGATCCTATTTGTTCAAAAATATTTAAAAACTCAAATTTTTATTGTAAAAAATTGTTAAAAATTATTAATAATTGTTAAAAATTGTTCTCTATTCGAAGAGTATAATTGCAAAAACTCATTGCAAGGGCAAAATCAGTTGATTCCGAAAAGAATTGATAGTATTTATTCAAAAGTAGCCAAATTCTGAGTTTGTCACTTCCAATTTTTAAAAAAATTTCCAAGTAGCATCAATTTTTAATTCATCTTTATTTAACAATTCCTATCCCGAAAAATTTCTTTTTTAAATTATTTTTTATAGAGTATTAAACACCTTTTTTAAATTAATCTGAGCCACCGAAAATTAATTCTATATATGCCAAGTAAAAATTAATTTGTCCACAGAAACTTTTTTTTTACGTTTTTTTAATTTTTGCTTTTTTGAAGCGAAATTAATCTTTCTGGCTTTTGTTTTCTTTTTTTCACCCGTTTAATAGAAAATTGAACTATTTGCTTCAAAACTAATCTATTTTTCAAAAATACCATATATTCACGAAAAATATTAGAAAGTAAAAGCGTTTTAAATTGAGTTAATTCAATCTTGAGGAATATGAAGAGATTTTAGGAGCTTAAACAAATTTCCAGGGATTTTAAAGAATTTGGTAGGCTTTCTAAAGATTTCGAGGGATTTCTGGTGATTTTTAGACTAATAGTGAAATAAAATAAAATTTCAAGGAATCCTAAGGTATTTTACAAAAGGAATTTTATTTATAAACTTAAAACATTAAAGAGATTTTCAGATCTTTCCAAAATTTGTACCAGATTCGCGGATCATACTAAATTTACAATGATTTAAATTTAAAAGGATTTCAAGGGATTTCAAAGATTTCTAAAAACAATACTATTTTTGTAGAGAACTTTAATAAATAAGTTTAAGTGAATTGTTATTTAAGGAATTTTAAATTATTTATACTTTTTTAAACGGACTTTTAGGGTTTTAAAATATTTTCATGCATCTTAAGAAATTTAAAAGGATTTCAACATATTAAGAATATTTCAAGGGATTTTGAATTTTTTTAAGGATTTCCCAACATTTCAAGCGATTACTGCTGAATTTTGGACAGTAAATTAAATAAAAGCTTTCAAGGAACTTCATAAGATTCAAGGATTGTATTAAATCTCCAATGATTTTAGGAGATTTAAAAAGGATTCGAAAAGGATTTCAAGATGTATACAACATTGCCAAGGATTTCAAAGAATTTTTTTGAATTTTCCAAAATTTCAAGGATTTTTATCAAATCTTAAATGAGTTGAAGAGATATCAAAGGGATTTTAAAGACTTTCAAAGACTTTTCAGAGGTATAGAACATTGTAAGAGATTTCAAAGAATTTGTTTACCTTTTGTAGGATTTATGAAGATTTCTAGTTATGTTAACGAATACAAGACAGTACATTTTTTTTAGGTATTTTACAAAATTTTTCAGGATTTCCAAAGATCTTACAGGATTTCTAGTGAACTTTGGAAAGTAAATACAATTACAGATTTTCAAGAAATTTCGTAAGATTTTAGGAGATTTCTAAGGGGTTCTAATAGGTTTTAAGAGATATGAAAAATGATGGAGTTTTTAAAGAATTTTGTATGATTTCCAAACATTTCAAGAGATTTTTAACGACTCTAAAGATACAGACTGATTTTACAAAATTTAAAAAAAAATTATAAATATATCAAGGGATATAAGAGTAATCAAACTATCAAATAAGTCTTATTTATTTTAAAAGAGAGAAGATCCATTTTTAGTTTTGAAAAAATATTGTTCAAAAACTGATTTTAAAATTTAATTTCGGAAAAAATCACTGTTTTATTTTCTTCTTTTTCTATAGATAGCTTGCAATGCCTTACGAAACCAAAATATCATCTCACTTAATTATAACCTAAAGTTATAACATTTTTAACAAAAACAAAATAATTTTGAATATCTCCTAACTTTTCTGGTATTTTCAAAATGTATGTTATTCTTCTTATTTTTAGTCGAGTGGATTTTTTTTATTTATAATTAAATTCTTCGTAGGTTTTTGATTGCAGATTAAACTATTTTGGAAAAAATTGAAAAAAGAAACAATTTTTATGTTTCCGTTTTTGATGCAGAATCATTTTCAATAAAATACATGAATTTTCAGGACAAAAATAATGCTGATTTTTTAATCCGAAAATATATTTCTTTAAGCAAAAAAAATATAACTTTCTGCTAAATAGTTGAAGTTTTCCATAAACAGTTTTAATCTGGAGCTACTAATTGAATTTTGATTAGAAGATAAAAATTTTTAATAAAAAAGTGAATTTTAAACAAAACTGTTGACTTTGAAATACAAAAGAAGAATTATGTAGAAAAAAGTTCATGTTTTAATTCGAAACTGTATTTTTTACGAAAAAACTTAATTTTCTGCTGAATAGTTTGAGTTTTCAATACATAAAAAAAATTACAACCAAATAATTTATTTGTGTTAAAAGATATGAATTTGCAATAGAAAGGTTAAGTTTTAACCAAATAGTTCAATTTTATAGAGAATTGCTGAAATTTCAAGCCAAGAAATATTCTCACCACAAATATTGATTTCCTCTAATAATCTATAATTTATGATCTAATCGCAATAATATTAAATAAACTCATTAAGACAAGAAATATCTACAAAGCAGTTAATTTTTCAATAAAAAATATAAATATATTTAAAGCAAGATTTATTTTCTGATAAGTAGTCAACAAAATATTAATATACTACTAAAAATTCGATTTGGTATCAAAAATATTTATTTCCTATCAAAAAGGATGAATTTACAACAAAATAGTTGACTTTTAAAAATTAAATAATTGAAAGAAAAGATTTTTCAACAAAAAAGTCTGAATAAATACCTATATAATTAAGTAATTATTATAAAAATTCTCATAAGACACAATTAGAGCGTTTTTTAGAACATAATTCTTTTCGGTAGAAACAATCATTTCATTGGTTAAAAATTCGAATATTCGGTTGAATCTTGTAGACTTTTTTCAAAAACACCTTTTCCAATAAATACTTATTATGTTAGATGACAGGCAAAATCTTGTTTCCTCTTTATCCATCCAGGACCCACACTCTTTTATTCCTCCTTCCACCCTAAATCATATCACTTTGTTTAACTCTCGAAATCCAAAGATACATGAAGCTGGGGAATCGGGAACTTCAAAGATACGACCGTGAAAGAAGATCACACACCAACGGCGTTTTTATGGG
>NC_046660.1:29654579-29691269 GCF_010883055.1 Belonocnema kinseyi
CGCGCACAGGCCTCCTACATGCACACGCAAGTCCACAGCCGGTCGGGTGCTATTACCATCAAGCTACTGGAGAGATCGAAAGAAGAATTTTTTTACAAGGAATCTATATTATCATCGGAGATGGTAGCAACGGATAACTAAAGATATCTTTTTCACCCACTGTGAAAATAGAAGTCAACTCTATCGACTAGAGTTAACTTCACAAATAATAGGAATTCTCTGCAGCACGTTAGTGGTAAGAACACGCGACCGGCAATAGGCAGAACTGCGGTTCGATTCCCAGCGGAGCAGTTTTTTTTCTGAAAAAAAATTATTAACAATTTTTTTTAATAGCTCTATTTATCATGAACATATGTTAAATAATTTCTGTTATGTTACGAGATAATACAAATTCCTTATGAAATTAAACTACTGGGTTAAAATTTAAAAACACTAAGAATATTTTATTTCAAATTATACGCATTAAAAACTTTAAGAATTTGAAATGGTTACTATTAAAAATTGAATTATTTTAAAACCAATGTTTAAAATTACATACATTAAATTATAAGTAATAAGAATCAAATCACTTTAAATTCTGTGTTTGCGAAAGTTAAGAATTTTCAATTTATCTATTCAAAGTTTCAGAATTTTGGTCTGTAAATCTTTAAAATGAAAAATTTACAAGAAATAAATGCAAGTTTTATGTTTTTAAATTTTAAATTATGCAAGGTGCAATCTAACAATTAAAAATTAAATTAATTAATGAATTATTAATTTAAAAATCTGTTATGTTGATCATTTAGATTTAAAATCTTTTCAATTTGGAAAATTTAAAATTCAAAACTCTGAACTGTTGATCTTCAAGGTCACGAAATTTTAAGAACTTTCATTTAAAAAAATTTTAAATTAGTCTCAAATTTTTAATCTTAAACATTAAAATTTACATTTAATTTCTAAATATATTTATAATATTCAAACAATTTCTAAACACTAAAACCACTTTTCATGGAATGTAGATTTTCTAAATTGTATAAATTAGGTTTCAAATTTTGTTGTCATTTTGATGTTTCAAAAAAAAAAAATTCAAAGAAAGTTTGTTTGATTTCGAAAATTTTTGAAAAAATGTCAAGAAAAATTGGGACAAGTTTGAACGATATTTGAAAGTTTTGAAAAGGTTCTAAAATAGTGTGAAGCGTAAGAAAATTTCAAAAAATTTTGAACAACATATTAAGAGATATTTAGAAGTTCTGAAAAAATTTCAACTACTTTAGCGCAGAATGAAGATGTTTGGAAGTTTTCAAAAAATAGCAAAGTTTTCTTAACATTTCTGGAAAAATTTTTAACAATTTACTCTCTTTGAAAAGTAGGTTTATGAGAATATTCAAAATAATTTTTGAGCATTCCAAAATACTTCCAAACGTATAGGAATATGTTTGCAGGAGTTGGAAAAATGTAGCAAAACTTAAAATAATTTAAAATCATGTTTTGCGTTTTGGATAAAATTACATAAATAATAAACAAAATGTAAAGATTTCGAAAAATTATAAACCAGGTGCAGATTTTTGAAAATTTCAAAATCATGCATTGCTTTTGTTTAGCATTTCTAGAGGTTTCAATATTAAAAAACGCATAAAATTCGTGGGAAGCCTTATAATGCTGTTTTTATTTTCAAATAAGATTTTTTTTAAATTTTAAAATCTTTAAAAAAAATTTAAAACACATCAAAAAAGAATTTGAAGGTTTTTTATATTGTATGATTTTTTTAATTTAAGAAAATATCATCTTAGTTTAAAAGATATTGAATAGCCTTAGAAGCTTGAAAGAAAGGAAGAATATTTTGAAATATTAAAAGAAATTCTCGATTTTTTTTAAACTTCTAAAAGTTACAAATATCTTTTAAATTAACAGGATTTTTTTCTATTATTTGGTAAATTACTGCAAATGAAAAAAGGAATTTATGATTTTCTAGATTCTTCCTCATAATTTATAAAATGCCTGAAATGGATGCTCAAATTGAAAAAATAAACAATTTCCGAGAGATCTTAAAACATTTTTTTCATTATTGAAACCTTCCGTATTCAAAACTATTTAAGAAATAGTTATTGAGGATTTTCATAGTTTGCTTAAACTGATTTTCACCTCGAATTAAAGTCAAATTCAGTATTTCAAATTAAAAAATTAACTAAGAAAAGGTTACATTTCGAATTATGTTATTCATGAGTACTAATCGAAAATCCGAATTACCCTACTTTCTAATTTCTTCATCTAAGTCTTTCTTTGTCAAAGATTCTTCCGAAAACTAAGTATATAGCATACTAAGCTAGGCTGGTGATAAAATCGTTAGTAAATCAGGATTAGAAAGGAAGTAAGATCAGATTGCGATTTATTCGTTCACACACCATGAGTTTGAGAAGACAAAGCGACAAAGTTAAGAAGTTTGTTTTATCATACTCTTCCAGAGATTATTCAAGCGCCGAATTGGGTACTTTTTGATGTTTTGAATTCCATGAATGATATTTTTAACCTTATTAAAGTGTTGCATTATTTAAACTTTATTTTATATATTCAATATTGATAATTTATTTATAACTTCTTTAATTCACTTCGTACAATTATTTTCATTTACTATCACATAAATTTGGCACCCTGAAGTTTGCTGTCATTTTCCAGAATTTATTACTAGCCTTTCTGATTTGAAAATTGACAATCAAAACATGAATGCAATACGATTGAAAACAGACGAGTTCTGTAATATTAAAGAAAAACCTTGTCTAAAAATTTGCAGCCCCTTTTGAGTTTCTCTTAGTAATTTTCCGATTGCAGAGTTGACATGCCAAAAAACAAAGACAATTCTACGAAAGCAGACGTAATCTATAATCATAAAAAATATGTAACCACTCTAAAATTTTCCGCCCTTTTTCCATTTTTATTGATAGTTTTTAATTAACTCAACAGGATTCTCGCGCTCGGCTCACAGGCTCACAGGCTCACAGCCACTCACCAGTTAACGCGTTCAGCTATCCCTACCTAAGTCGCACGGGGACCAACATATCAAGAGCGCATGCGATTTCCCACCACTGGCGCTACCCCCACTCTGACGAGGGATATAAGAGGAGCCCACAGACGACTCATAAGGCAGAATCCTCTTAACGATCGGCTGGAGGATGTTTCTAGAATACTGAACAGTACATAGGTACACCCGTTTACATCAGAGGCGTTGGACTGTTCTCTGAGTTATATTATTGGCTTAAGTTAAGTTCACTGTTGAATTTTTTCTTTTTCTGGTAGCCCTATAAGAAAAAGTAAGTAATTCGAGTCTGATTCGATTTAAATTTGAGATTTAGCGTGTTAAAGTCGTACGCCAGGTCTTTAAGAGCAGGCAAGTTTTTATAATATTTTCAAGATAAGTTTCTTCTGCAATCAAAATGCTTCTTCAAAGGCAATCATACTGAATTTAGACTTTATCTGCAATAAAAGGAAAATGTAGGCCACCCTAAAATTGTCCACCTTTTTTCGATTCCATTACTAGGTTTTGCGATTTCAGCGTTGAAAAGGACGATGCAGTTCAAAAAGGAAATATTTTTTATTGACAAAGGATAAATAAAATATTGTTTTGATTTATAACTTATTTTCAACGAATAATACTATAAACAAAAAAAATTTTCATATAGAATAATAAAATTAAAAATGGCCATAAAAGTTCATATCGTGGCTGCACGTTAATTAAGCGTCAGAATAAAATCGAAAGTTTTGTCGCGTTTAAGTATGAAATAACGAGGTAAATTTGTCATGCATTCATTAACAAAGTCGAGTCTCAAATATCATGAACGTGTCCATTTATATATCGTTATAAATGTGACGCATGTCTGCTACTCGCCTTGACAGTAATTGCGGGTGCAAAACAACTGTATGATGTTACACTGAAATTTAATTCGATTTATATTTTCATATTAATTTATGTTAAATAACTTTTTTCTTCGTTAATTTTTTGAAAAAAATATATATCTTTACTGTTTTTAGTTGCCTTTCTATTTCAAGAATGCTAGCATAATCAATTGCGCACACAACACGCAAAAGAATTCAGAAAATGTTTAGGAATATTTTTTACTTACAGGGTTTGAGCCAATTTTAGGAAAAATTTGAGATAGTTTAACAGATATGCAATTTAAATCAATTTAAAATATAAATTTTCAACCAAAAATAGAGTGATTAAATTTTTAGTAAAGGAAATTAATCTTAAAAAAATAAAAGGAATTTTTAGCAAAATATAAAAATTTTTAATCAAAGGGATAAATTTTTAACTCAACTGGTAAATTGTAAAAAAATAGGGTTTCAAGAGAAGAGTTCAACATCCAACGAAATAGTTAAATTTTGAGCAAAAAAGTTTGTTTCTTAACTAGATAAATTAATTTTCTACAAAATAGATAGCTTATCAACAAAAACCATTAATTTTCATAAAAGCTTAGGAATTTTAAATCAGATCATTGCATTTTTACCTGAAAGAAAATTTAAATATTTAAATATAAAAAAAGACGAATTAAGAATTAAAGAAAAATTTTATTTTTAGCAATGTAGTTAAAAATTGCAACTGATTAGTTAAAGTTTTGACCAAAGCGATAACGATCTAATACAATGGTTGGCTAAACAAATGGTTGCATTTGGAAGAAAATAATTACATTTTTAAATAAAAGCACAATTCTGTTTACTTTCTGTGAGAACTTTCTGCAAATGTTTTAATTTTACTACCAATTTAATTATTTATAATGTTTAAACTTAAAAACGATTATTTGTATAACAAAATTTTGACAAGAAATAATTGTTGTGTTTTAATAAGTTTTTCAATTATATTTTCAGAAACATTTTTTCCAAAACTACCCTCATTGTTTGATAAAATTATTTATAAAATTTTTTATCTGTTTTTAAAAAAAGACGCTGGATATTCATTATCTATTGTGAAATTTTTGAACAAAAGGTATTATCCAATGATCTCGTGATATCCAAATTTAAAGTTTCAAAAACGAAATTTAAAAAATATTCTCGTGTAGATAATAAAAAGGCGGAACTATTTTATATTTAGGGCTTTTCCGATTAAAATGTTTAAAATGGAAATTAAAAAAAGTTTAAACCCCTAAATTTAGCTATTGTTTTAAACACGCATCGTCATAATTCAGCCATATACTAATAAAACCGTTTATAATAATTCCAATCGAAACTACAGAAAAAATTACCAATAAATGTTAATTTTAAGTTTTGAAGATCCCAAAAATTGTAAGAAAATGTGAAAGATTTTAAGACCATTTTTTCGGATTGAAATTTTTTCGATTTTTACAGATTTCAGTAGTTTTGAAATTAATCGAAAATAATTGAAATCCTATGAAGATTCAAAATTTTTTTAATGAAATGCACATTTTTAAAGATTTCAAACACAGAAAGTAGAAGCTTTTCATGAATTTTTAAAGCTTTCAAGAGAGCCATGAAATTGTCTTAAGATTTCTGGTTAAATTTCATATGATTTCTTTATTTTGAAAAAAAGAATTCTAGAAGAATTTTTGAAGATTTTGAAAAAAGAAGCTGTTAAAAATTATGAAAGGTTTTAAGAGAATGGAAAAATTTTCTTTACATTCCCAGATAAATGTTTAATGATTTTTCATTTGTAAAAAATATCTTAAGGATAATATTCTAAAAGATTTCGAATTAATTAAAAAAGAAATTGTTATAAAGAATGTGAGTGATTTTAAGGAAAATTTTTTTCTCTTTTAAAAATGTTAAGAAAAATTTGAAAAATATTGAAAGCCATTTAGAAGGTTAAGATGTCTTAAAAATATCCCGGAAAAATTGTTAATTTAAAATTAATTACAATTTAACAAAAATGCAGATTTTTTATAATTTTGTAAAAAAGATGCTTTTTATGACTTTGGAAAGGTTTTGAGAGTCAAACAATTTTCTCCAGATTGTTAAGAATATTTAGTTTGTTGGAAGATTTTAGGACCATTTTTTTTTATTTTGCAGAATTTTTCTCAAAATTGTAGTTTAAAAGATTTTCAAGTATAAAAAAATGAAATAAGGGAAACTTTCATCATACTTGTTTTCAAACTGAATATGAACTCAAGTTTATTTAACAATCATTTTTAGGCTTTAAAGTTTTTCTTTCTTACTTCAGGTAAAAATTGCAACTATTATTCAATCCTAATGCTGTAGGGCTTTTTTTATTTCTGAAAAGATTCTCTGCAAATCTCATTGGCACGTTTTTATCTTAACATTTATTTAGGGTTTATAAAGTCGTTATTTTTGTAAAAATTAGGTTTTCATAAATCGAATTTTTTCAATAAAAAACTAGCAATAGGATTTGCAGCGTATCTTTTAAGGATTAAAATAAGCGACAATGATAAAGAATAATAAATAAGAAAGCACATGGTGTTAATTAAAACACATAATTTGTTTATTGAAATATTTAAAAATCCGAAGTGATCCAAGGACTACCGCCTTTTGCATTTTTCCCGCAAGTGTTTTAACATATTTTTCACACGCAGGGATACTTTTCAGGCTATTTACGAGTGAAAGCTTGGCACCTGCAAGAGCACCGGTGATAAAGACAAGAGAATATTCCGGGTACAATCATTGCAACTCCTTTATAAGGTCTCTATACCTCTCTTTGTTTTCATTCTCCTTGGCTATGATGTTTTTGTCAGCTGGTGTCAAAAATTCGATAACGAACATGGTTTGCTTCTCGAATTCAAGAAGAACCATGTCTGGTCTCGAGTGTGCAACCGAAACAATTATCGAGAACATAAAGTGCCAGTGTATGCGGCACTTCTCATTTTCGACAATTGACTCGATTTCCCTAGGAGCATTTAGAGGAGTGATATTAAGGTTAATTCCGTAAGAGAGACAGAGATGGTAATAAAGCACTCTTAGTGCCGCAATGTGCCTTTGGATATAGGTCGTTCCCTCATGAGTTGGACAACTAGATAGTATGTGAGCTAAATGCTCAGGGTGTGTGTGGCACGCCCTGCAGCTATCATCGGGAATGTCTTGGTTCAGAATGTGGCGACAGTATGTTAAGGAAGAAATGACACCGTCTTGGCATGCCAAAATGAAACCCTCCGTACCAGACTTCGATCCGGGCGATTTAAGGAAAGAAAACGTTAGCTCATACGACATTGACTGATCCTCCACATTTCTGTGGCAGATACCGTGCATCCTCTTATCGAGGAGCTGTGCGATGTACAATCGCGGAACAGAAGACTTAAGATGCATGCTTTTGTTCATGTGCGTAATATTTCTTGTCCTGATATCAAGGGATCTGAGCTCGTTCTCCGTCCATGGAACTACTCCAAATGATGTCCAAATGATGTCAGTCCTCTAAATTCCCTTAGGGAAATCAAGTCAATTGTCGAGACTGGGAAGTGGCGCATACACTGGCACTTTATATTCTCCACAATTGTTTCTGTTGCACACTCGAGGCATGACATGGTTCTTCTTGACTTCGAGAAGCGATCCAAATTCGTTATCGAATTTTCGACACCAGCTGACAAAAACATCATAGCCAAGGAGAATGAGAAGAAAGAAAGGTATAGAGACCTTATAAGGGAGTTGCAGCGATTGTATCCGGAATTTTCTGTTAAACTAATCGTACTTATCATCGGCGCTCTTGTAAGTGCCAAGCTTTCACTCGTCAATAGCCTGAAAAGCATCCCTGCGTGTCAACAATATGCTAAAATACTTGCGGGAAAAATGCAGATGGCGGTAGTCCTTGGATCACTCCGTGCTCTCAGGTTGCACGAAACTTTTGCCGGATTCTCGTATTGATTCCGTTACAGACTCTAATCTCCTATCTCACGGTCGTGAGAGGTGGTTGTGGCTGAAATTTTACCGCAATTTCGCTGGAAGCGAGTGCAATATTTCAGATTAGCACCCGCTCCCGGTGAAATTCTGCGGTTGCCCTTATGATAAAATTTTAATATATAATGTAATAAAAATATTATAAAATTTAGACCATTTTCTTTGCGGATATTTATTGATTATTTTATTTAATGCGGGACTAACAGAAAATTATTTTTAAGTGAAAAACATTTTTTTCGCACTTTGGTCTTGGAATATTCAAATTCTAGGCCAACTGCATTGCTAACGCACACTGGGGAAAAAGTCGATTTTTTGGTTCAAAAGAAGATTCCAGCTGAACCTGTAGATCGATTTGGATGTTTTTTTTTAAAGCTGATAAAATTTCAGAGAAAGTTGTCGAGCCTAATTTTTAATTCAGTTTTTCAATTTTTTCGTTTCATAGATTCACATTATATAAAGATATTCCATCATGAAGCAATAAACAAGAACAATTTTTATAATCAAATTATTTGTTAAAAGTGTGTTTTATATAATTTTTAATAATCTAACGTTTTTTAAACTAATGTTGGAAGACATTTGAAAATATTTTAATAAAAAAATTTCTCTCAAAACTGTTCTTGTTAATATTATAAACAAAAGCATTTTTCAGGCATTTGTCGTCAGAATAGCTCGTTTTTTAGATGTCAATTTTAAAAAATTAGGAAACTCATTATAATTTCTGGAAAATTCATAATTTTTTCATGAATTTTATAATTTTTTAAACAAATTTAACAAACCAATGCATTAATTCGGAATTTTTCCACGGAAAAAATAGTTTTTTTTTCAATTTCAGTCCTTAAAATTTGGAACTTTACGATAATTTCTTCATTCCTTGTATTCATACCCTTATATGTTGGCCAACTGTAAGTGCTTGATAAAAAAAGACCTTTTTTGTAAGTAAAAAGGACTGACTTTGAGTTTCTACGTCGACGAATTCCCGAATAATGCATTTTGTAATTGAATTTGCATAACATTAACATAAAATTAATCAAATCATTATGAAATTTACTGAAATCATCGTAAAGTTCCCACTTAAAAGGACTGACATCGACAAAAAGTAGTTTTTTTGTCAACAGGTGCCCAAATAGTAGATTTTTTTATTAAACTTGTTAAAAAAATCATTAAATTCATGAAATTATTATAAATTTTGCTGATATTAATATGAAGCTCTCAATTAAAATGACTCACATCCAGAAAAAAAGAATTTTTCATCAACAGATGCCCGAATAATGCATTTTTTAATGAAATTTCGTTGAAAAATAAATAAAATTCCTCAAATAGTGAATAGTTATCGTAAAGTTCCCAATTAAAAGGACTGACTTTGAAAAATAAGAGTTTTCCGTCAGCAAATGCCCAAATAATGCATTTGTTTATTAAATTTGTTAACAAATCATCAAATTTATTAACCAATTATAAATGTTGCTGAAATTAACATGAAGTTCTAATTTAAAAGTGCTCGACTATGCATTTGTTTATTAAATTTTTTTGATAAAATCATAAAATTCATCAACAAATTATGAATTTTCTGAATTTACCGTGAGGTTCCAAATTTTTTAAAATTGATATAGAAAAAAAATGAATTTTTATTACGGCAAATGCCTGGATAATGAACTTTTAAATTAAATTTGTTTAAAAAAAATTAAAATTAATCATTTGAAGTTTTCAATTAAAAGATCTGGCATTGAAAAAACTAAAGTTTTTTGTCAATATGTGCTTAAACCATGCATTTGTTTATTAAATTTGTTTCGTAAAATCATAAAATTCATAAAAATATTATGAATTTCTGAAATTATTAGGAATTTCCTCATGTAAAAAAATTGACATCCAAAGAAAATGAATTTTTCTAACGAGGAATGCCCAAATAATGCATTTTAAAATTAAATTTTTTAAAAAAATAATAAAATTTATGAACTAATTATGAATTTTGCTGAAATTAAAATTAGGTTCTCAATTTAAAGGACTTCTATAAAAAAAAAACGAATTTTTTGCCAACAGATGCCCGAATAATTCATTTGTTTATTAAATTTGTTTTGAAATCTAAAATTTATCAAATATTGATAAATGTTGCTGAAATTATCATGAAATTCCTCATTAAAAGGACTGGCTTTCATAAAGGCGAATTTTTTCGTCGATAAGTGCTCAAAGATTGCATTTGTTCATTAAATTTGTTTGATTAAATCACTAAGTTCATTAAAAAATTATGAATTTTCTGAAATTACCATAAGGTTTCTAATTTAAAAAAATTGACATAAAAAAAATTAATTTTTCGGACGACAAATGCCTGAATAATGCATTTGCTTATTAAATTTGTTTATAATATTAACAAGAATTGTCTTAAAAGACATTTTTTTAATTAAAATTTTCTTTATATTCAAATTTCTTGCAGTATAACTTAAACAAACGATAAATTATTGAAAATTATAGCAAACACGTTTTCAAGAAATAATTTGTTTATACAAATTTTTTTTGTTAATTGTATCATGATGGAATGTCTTTTTATAATGTAAATCTATGAAACTTTGGCGATTACAACAATTTTACTATTATTGACGAGCACCGGGAACTCCAAATAGAAAAAAATTGTCATTTTCTGTCATATTTTTAAATTTATAACAAAAAAAAATTAAATTAAAAATTAGCCTTGACAACTTACTTTGAAATTGTATCAGATTGAAAAAAAAATTTCAGTCGGTCCACAGGCTGCTCCTTATTAGCGAAACTAAAACAGTATGGTTCTTTTAAAAAATATTTAAGTTTTGACAAATTATGTTTTGAACAATAATTAAATTCTAGTATTTTTTTAACGTTTTAGTCTTATTATTAAAAATATTCATCGTAAAAAAAAACATGAAATCGTAAAAATTTAATTTTTGTTATTATTAATAACAATTTTTAAAAATATGATTGTTCAAACTTGAAAATTGGCTCATCACGAGCGTTTGGACAATTACTTTTCGCGTTTTCGAGCGTTCGCTTTCTTATTGGATCCGGGCCCTCGATTCAGTTTCTTTGAGAAACTTTTGTTATAAACCGATATCTGAAAACCGATACCGTAAAAAGTTTGAAAGAAGGTTCTTCTATAAACCGTCTCCATTCCCCAAACCACTAAGTAGTTCATGTTTCAAGACGGAGTTGATGGTTATTTCCTTGCTTAGTTGACTTATAAATTTATACGCAGATATTATTTTCATACAGCTAGAGAGGGGAGATCAATTTTATGTAATATCAATATTTTCTTATTACTTTCAGGGTCTTTTTTGATTTAAAAGTTAGGTTGAAATTAAAAAAAGGAGTAGTGGAAATTAACTTTATTTCATATTTATTTATCGCAATCTTCAGAATCGCTCCCCTAAATTCCTCCTTTCTCCTTTTTATCGTTTACACTATTTTTTGTGAAATTTTATTCATTTCAGTTGAAAAATACCCCTCTTTTATTTTTGGTAGAGACTTCAACTGTTTTTAACAAACTTTCTCTTTTTGAGTTGAAAACTTAAATATTTTGAAACAGAACTAAACTATGTGGTTGGACATTAAATTTTTGTTGAGAAATCAACTATATGTTAGAAAATCGTATTTTTATTGAAAATGCATTTTTTTTTTAAATTAATTTGTTTAAAATTAAAATCCTTCTCGGCTTAAAGAAAAAATATTTTGGCGAATATTGTTTTTTGAAAATTTGTCTATTTTGGTAGAAAATTTATATGTGGCGGTAAAATTTTATGTTTCCGCTTGAAAATTAAAAAATTTAATAGCAAATTAAATTATTTGGTTAAAAATTTACTGTCTCAATCAAAGTTCATATTTTTTATGGAAACTTCAACTATCCGAAAGTTTTACTATTTTTATTTTTACTATTTTACTATTTTACTATTCTTTGTTGTTAAATAAATATATTTTCGTATTAATGAATCAACTGTTTCGTAGATAATTATTTTTGACTTTTTGATAGGTCATTATACCTTTTGTGGAAAACTAATCTTTTTAGATAAATTTAACAGTCTTTTATTTCAAATTTAAATCCTTTTAGGTTTAAATATAAACTATTTTGGTTGAAAATTTGTCTTTTTTGTAGAAAATACATATTTAAGTTTATATTTTTTGTTAGAAAATTAATATATTTAGTAAAAAAAATTGATTTTTTTACAAAATTAAACTATTTGGTGAAAGATCACCTTTTTTGTCATAAATTTAATTTTTCGTTCAAAAATTCACCTATTTCATTTAAAATTTCTCTTTTTTGTAGCAAATTCTAATTTAAATATTTTTTTTGTTGGTACAAAAATAATATATTTAGTAAAAAATGCATATTCTTGGTTTAAAAATTAAACCATTTATTACAAAATTAAACTATTTTATTGAAGAATATATTTTTTGTTCAAAATTCGTATTTTTAAATAAAAACACTACTATTTATGGTTGAAATTCAACCTATTTATTAAAAAATGTATTTATTTTTGTACAAAATTAAATTTTTATTTCATATTTCATATACTATTTGATTAGAATTTTAACTATTTATTTTAAAAAATAAAATGTTTTGCAGGCAGCATCTTTTTGGTTGATAATTGCAATATTTAGTTAAAAATTGATCTTTTATAGTTAAAAATGCAACATTTAATTGAACAATTCGTTCAAAAAATTCATTAATTTGATTGAAAATGTGTCTTTTTATGTGGAAAATAAAAATTTTAATGTATATTTTTGGTAGAAAAATAATATATTTAGAAAGAATTCATATTCTTTAATTAAATATTAAACGATTTTATACAAACTTAAGCTATTGGGTTGAGTATTATATTTTTAAACAAATTGATGCATTTATTTATTTTTAGTTGAAAATTTGTATTTCTTAAATTAAAATTCCACTATTTGATTAGAATTTGAAATATTTATTACAAAATTAAAGTGTTTGGTAGGCAGGATCTTTTTTGTCGATAATTGTAATATTTAGTTAAAATTTATCTTTCATGGTTAAAAATTCAACTCTTTGTTAAATTATTCGTTTTTTTCGTTAAAAATTAATCTATTTGATTGAAAATTTTTCTTTTTTGTAGAAAATTCAAATTTTAATTCATTTTTTTAGAAACTTAATATATTTAGTGAAAAATCATATTCTTAGCTTACAAAGTAAACAATTTGTCACAAAATTAAACTGTTTTGTTAAAAAATTTATACTTATTAAAAGTTGTATTTTTAAGTGAAAATTCCACTATTTCGTTGGAATTTAATCTATTCATTTAAAAATGTAACCATTTGGTAGGCCGAACCTTTTTGATTGACAATTGCAATATTTAGTTATAAATTTATCTTGTATTGTTAAAAATTCAACTCTTTGTTCAATAATTCGTTTTTTTATTAATCTAACTATTTTTTATCAAAAATTGAAAGCCTTCTTATTTTTCATATAACTTAGTTTCGTAGAAAAGTGAAGTTTTATTTAATTCAATTTTAATTTGGCTTTCTTTTTAGAAAATGAATATTCTTGGTAAAAGTTCAATTTTTGGTTAATGTTTAATTTTGCTGTTGCAAAATACCATTTTCAGATTAAAAAATCAACCATTATGTAGCTAATTCTTCTTATTATTTCAAAATTTAAGAAAAAAAATCAACCAGTTTGTGGAATATTCCACCTTTGTGTTAAAAATTTATCAATTTGATTGAGACTTCGGCTGTTTAGTTAAAAATTAATATTTTAGTTGAAAAATTAACATTTTAGTTAAAAAACTATATTCACGGATTGAACGTTCAATTATTTTCGAGAAAATTTGCCTTAGTAGTTTGAAAATTTATCCTAATGGTTCAAAATGCAAGTGAATTGGTCAAAATTTACTTTCCTTAGTTGAGATTTTATTTAAAAATTCATGATTTTTCTTGTATAGGACACAATATTGTTAAAAATAAGTATTTTCGTAATTCATTATTTCGAGATAAAAATTTAGCTATTTCCCAGAAAATTCTTCTGTTCGGCCCTAAATTCAACAATTTTCTTGCACTTTTTTATTTCTGAACTTAGAAATATGTTTTGGTTAAAAATTAAACGTCGTAAATTCTCAGCGTAGTAACTAGTGAATAATTATAACTTTAGATATATTGAAAATTATACTACTTGATTCAAACTTGAATTAATTTCAGGACAATTTATTTTGTCAGTTAAAAATCCATCATTTTATTTGAAAACTAAAAATAAACCTCGAATTTTCGAGGATATCACTATTTAGATAAAATTTTTTTTCTTATTGAGGCTTCATTATAATAATTTTAAAATTATTTTTTTCCTTTTTTAATTTAAATTATATTACTAACACTTCGCTTTTTCTTGTTTAAAAATTAATTTTTCTACCTTTAAGTTTATATATTTTATTTCCGATTGAAATTCGACTTTTTAATAATAATTAATAATTAATAATAATTTTTTCAAATATATAAAAGCGCTAACCCAAGTGACCTGTGTAGTACCAAAATATCGACCCGAACTTCCGGCAATCCCTCACATAAAAAAAAGTTACATCGAGTCACTATTTAATTCAGAGCAGAATTAACCCTTCTGTCGCCCCAAGCGACACTTCTCACCCATTCTCATAATACATCCCCTTTTTGTGACAATATTGTCTTCAAAAAAACAAGTACAAGAGATTTCAAGGATTGTAATTGAAAGGAGAAAAAAATCCCTTCCATTGTGCGAAATTGTATTTATTGCCTTTCTTTTTTCATTCTAGCAGAGTAATTTATTAAAAATAAGGATATTCTCTGAAATTTATGAAATCCCCATTACCATACATTTTGTCATTTACAAAAAAAAACTTCAGAATCGAGAAAATAATGTATAACTAAAAAAAATTGTATTGGAATAAAAAACAATTTTTTTCAACAAAAGAAAGTTATATTTGTTGCTACAAAAACTTCTCATAATAGTTTTTATTGTTAACATTTCTTTTTCTTTTAGAAAATTAGTTTTAAGAGAATATTTAAAAGGATTTCAAAACTGTTCGAAAATTACAGAAATACTTATGCTTTATTTTAAACAAATTTTAGGAATAATCTGCATAAGTTAAATAAGTATTTAGAACATTTAAAGAAATTAAAAAATTAATTAAAAATTTTACAAGATTTGAAAAATGTTTCGAGAATGTACATTTTCAAAAATTTTTAAATAATTTTTAATAATTGTTTAGACATTTTGAGAGTTGTCAATGCAAACAATTTTTAAGATCCCTGAGACAATTTTTTGCATTTTTTTTTTTTGAATTACGTACAAGATTTTTAAAATAATTTCAAAAGATTGTTAACGTTTTCAAAATAAAATATGGAAAATTTTAATTTTCGAAAATGTTGAAAACATGTTAGAAAAGTTTTGTTCAAAAATAATTTAAGAGTTGACAAGGTTTCACAAAAATGAAGATTCCTGGGAAAATTTCAAATAATTTATTTAAACTTTTTTTAACAGAAGCTTGAAAAAAATTTCAAAAGATTTGTGATTATTTCCTGAAATTTCTTAAATTTAAAAGCAAAACTTTTCCATTTGAAAGTTTTCTTAACAGCCCAAGAAAACTAAAAAATAATTTTTGTTTTTGGAAAGTAAGGTTAAGGAAACTATTAACAATAATATTTAAGAATTTTAAATTAGTATCAAAATTGTTGTATTAAAAAAAATGTGCCTTTAGTTTTAGAAATTTTTGCTATTTTTTGTTTAGAGAGACAAGAATTTTCAATCAGTTGACATAATTTTTCAACTGAAATGATAATTTTTAACCAAATAGTTACATTTTTAATCAAATAGTTGTATTTTCTCCTGAAAAGGATTCATCAATTATAATTTTAAAAAGTAAACGTGACTTAATAACTAAATTTTTAAGTCAAAAAGACAAATTATCAACGAAAAAGTCAAAATTTCAATTAGTAAATGTAAAGTTTTAATTAAACTGTTAGTCTGTAACCAAACAGATAAATTTGTCTACGCAATAGATAAATTTTATAGAAAATAATGTAAATAATTAAACAAATAAAATGTTTGAACCATTTATAATTAGTTTAATTTTTAACCGAAAAATATTATTTTTTAAACAAATATTTAAATTTCGTAAAGAAAAAGATAAATTTTTTACTTAGTAAATAATTTTAGTTAAAAATGTATCCTATTTATTTGAAAATTCAATTATTTGCTTCAAAATTCGTATTTTTTTAAAATAAAAATTAACGTTCTTGGTTGACAGAATATTTTTTTGATAAAAGATGGAACTATTTAGTTAAAAATTCGTTTTTCTTTGTTATTAAATAATAAGTTTTTATGCATACAAACTTGATTCAACTACATTATTCGAAGTTCATTTTTTTAAAATGATTTTTCACTTTAATGCAAAATTATCTATGTAGTTTCAAATTCAACAATTTCCTTAGAAATAATTTTTCTTTATTTGGAAATTCATTTTTGCAACTGAAAACTTCACTATCCCATTTTTGTTGAAAGTTTATCTTTTTGGTTGAAAATTAAACGTATTCTAAAATATTTTCAGTTGACTTCAGAAAGCTGTAGATTTTCTAGTAATGAAAGTTTGAACTATATTTGTCTATAAATAAATTTTTTTAATGAGAAAGGATTTCCAGAGCCTTAGAGATGTATAGCCCAATATAGAAAATAAAATTTTTTCTTATTTAAAAGATTTAAAAAAAAACTACTTTTCCAACGTGTAGACGAATTGTAGCTCCAACTCATATTTAAGTCTGTTAGGATTGTGATCTATATCGGCCACTTGAAAGTAATTTTTTTTTTTAGTTTAGATTTGTTCGCGTCCCCGAGACGCATCGACCGCCCTTTTGAAGAACTTTTAACAAATTATCAAAACCTACCCAAATATTGTTTAAATTCATAACGAAATGATTTATTTATTTTCAAGAAGATTTCTTTTTTAAATTAAAAATATAAGAGTTTTGTAATTGATGTAATTGTTCGCGTCCTTGAGACGCGTAGATTGATAAACTGAAGAACCTTTGACGACCTGGCATAATGTAATAATTTTTTTTTTAATTTCTTAAAAAAATTACTTACTTTGTTTTTAATAAGCTTTATATTTTATATTGAAAATTTAAGAACATTGTACTTGATGTACTTGTTTGCGTCTATGAGACGTAAAAGGCGACTTTATAACAAAATATTCGAATTTTCAAAAAAGGAGTTAAATTTTTAATATGAAGTTTACATTTTTTCACCTAAAAAGACAAATTGCGCACAAAAAAGTATTATAGTATATGCGTTAATCAACAAAGACAGAATTTATACAACAAAAATTTGTAAGGCAAAAAGAAGAATTCTCAACAAAGAAAGATTTTTTACTCAAGAAATAAATAAAAGAAGAAAATTTAAATATTTTGTTGAAAATTGGTCATTTTTGGTAGAAAATTAATATTCTTGTTCCGAAATTCATCCTGTTTGTTACAAAATCTAACAGTTTCTTAAAAATTAATCTGTTAAGGATTTTCTCTAGAACTGTTGATTTTTCAAACCAGAAAATATGAGTTTTCAGCCAAAAGTTAATTCTTCAAAGAAATTAAGCATTTTTATCCAACAAGAATTAAATTTCAAACCAAGACAATGATTTCTTTTTGTGTCAAAAAAGGAGAATTCTCAACTAAAACAGTTCAATTTAAAAACCAGAAAACTGACTTTTTCAGTTGAAAAGATAATTTTAAGACAAAAAAAAGGATTTCCCACTAAACGGGTCAACTTTCAATCACAGAGATGAGCCATCAATCGAAAAAGTAAAATTTTAACAATTAAGTTTAATTTGTAACCAAGTAGTTGAATTTTCAATCAAAAAAGGTTAATTTTCAACAAAATAGGTTGAATTTTAACTAAAGAGATGAATTTTCAAATAAAAATATAAATCTTTAACAAACCAAAAAATATTTCTCAAAAAAGTGATTTAACTTAAGCAAAGAAGGAGAATTTTGAAACAAAAATTGAATTTTCATTAAAAAAACGACATTTGCACTAAATAATATAAATTTTGAAATCAAAAAGTTAAATTTTCAAAAAACAAGTTAAATTTTCTGTTAAAAAAGATTTCAACTGATTAAATTTTTGATAAAAAAAATCAAAATTTTCAACCAAAAAGGATAAATTATTAACAAAATAGTTGAATAACCTACCACAGATTTGCATTTTTATCCAAGAAAGAAGAAATTTCGTTCAAAACACATGAACTTCTAATTCAAAAAAGAAATTCAAGAGAAAAAAAGTTAAATTCTCATCGGGAAAAGACTTCAATTCTA
This sequence comes from Belonocnema kinseyi, assembly GCF_010883055.1. Lineage (NCBI taxonomy): Eukaryota > Metazoa > Arthropoda > Insecta > Hymenoptera > Cynipidae > Belonocnema > Belonocnema kinseyi. The sequence continues at coordinate 29,672,709 of NC_046660.1, forward strand.
CGAAATAGTCTAATTTTCAACAACATAGAATTTTCAACCAGAAACTATGACATTTAAAGGAAAAAAATAAAAATTGTAAAAATAAATTAATTTTCTGCTAAATAGTCTAATTTTTAAATAAAAGGTGTAGATTTTTACAAGATTGTTATTTATAAAAAAAAAGTTTGCATTTTTTCCTAAGAAAAATAAAAATTCTACTAAAACTGGTCAATTTTTAAAGAAAAAAGACAACTTTTCCAAAAAAGAGTTGAATTTTTATCTAAAAAGATATCATTTGACTTTTCATCACAAAAAAAAGGAATTTGAAACAAAAAGTAAATTTTCTAGAAAATAGTAGAATTTTCAACAAAAAATTTGCACATTTATCCAAGAAAAATTCAATATTTCTACTAAAAATGATGAACTTTCAAATCAAAAAGACAAATTTTTAGAAAAAGTAGTTTCTATTTAAAAAATATCTTAGCTATTAGCAAAAAAATATTATCTTAAACGAAAGATGAATGTTCTACGAAAAAAGTCAAATTCTAAACCAAAAAAGACGAATTTTTAACAACACAGTTGTATTGTCAACCAAAAAGGATGTCTTTTTAGGAAAATGTTTAGTAACAAGTAATAAAATTTATAACTGAAAGGATAATCTTTTGAAGAAAGATTATTCGAATTTACAAAAATTACGCACATCAGTGAAGTACCCCATCTCTCCTACCGAAAAAAATGAGAACAGAGTGTCTCCCCCACCCCTTGAGCTGTTACGTAATTTAGGTACGTTTCCTGGTCAGTGAACTAAAAACAAACGTTTTTTAAAAACAAAATCTGAATTTTCATCAAAATAAATTTTATTTTATTCGATTTTTTATATATTCTTGAAAAAAAAATTAAATTATTGTAAACATCTGGAAAGGGTATACTTTAATTTATTCCAGGAAGCTGAAAATTTTGAATTCCGAACTGCTATTCATATTTTGCCTCGTTTTGGAGCGAAATAAGATTTTTAATTGTTAAATATGAAAAAAAAAATTTTCTTAAAAAACGTTTATAATAATTTTCTTCTTTCTTGGTTCAAAATAACAGGAAAGCAAGTTTTCGGGTGGAACTTAATCTAGGCGCCCTCTTGTCCAATCATAGTTTTATCATTCGACTTTCGGATACATGAAAAATACAAATTAAGGTTAATATTCGTATAAAATTATAAAATGATCATTATCCCAAGGCGAAATATTCTTTAAAAGGGAGGGCCAATTACACGCAGTCGATTATACCCAGATGTGTCACAGATAAGAGTGACAGGTGGGACAAATACTAATTGCAGACTTGATTTCAAATTTCGTATATGTGCTCCTAATTACTATTGTATATTTATATATATTACTATATCTATATTAGGGTGTGAAAATTATTTTTTCTTAGAATTTTCATTCGTATCGCCCCTAAATCTGCTCAAATCCACAAACAAATGAGTTTCATTAAAAAAAAAAAGATATTTAGAGGTTCCGCAAGTCTCATAAAGTACAATACGTACTTCCCATAGAAAATACCCATTCCTAAATTTTATTTAAACTCGTGGATATTATGTCAAATTGGAAATTTTACTATTTCATAGAAAATGCGGCAATCTGATTAAAAAATAAAAATATTTCATTTGAAATCAAGTTTTTGGTTAAAATTCTTAATCTAATTCCAAAATCATATTAAAAATTTGAAATTCATACCTTATAGTTGAAAATTCGTTATTTTTAAAGAAAGTTAACTTTTTTGTTTAAAAATTTATCCTTTTTGTTGAAAAAATGCATGTGTTCTTGAAAATTAATCTGTTTCAGTTGAGGATTTAATTTTTTAGTTAAAAATGTAGTTGTTTGTTTAAGGATTAATAATTTTTAGCTAAAAATTGAATTATTTTGTTGAAAATTAATTTTTTGCTAAAAATACATATCTTAGAATTTTAAATGCAACTATTTTGTAGAAAAATGCAACAATTTTGTCGAAAAATTTACTTATTTGGTTCAAAATTAACTTTTTCATTAAAATTTTTTTATTTGATTCAAAACCAACATTTTTACTTAAAATTGATCCTTTTATAGCTGAAAATTTATATAATTTGTTAAAAATTCGTCATTTTGGTATAAATTTAATATTCTTCTTCAGAAATTCATCTTGTTTTTTGAAAAATGGAGCTTTTTTAAAAATTAATCTGTTTCGGTTTGATATTTAAATATTTGGTTGAAAACGTAATTTTCTTGAATAAAAATTCAAAATTGTAGTAAAAATCAAACGAATTTGTTGTAAATAAATTCTTTCTTGAAAATCCATATTTTCGAGTTGAATATCTAACAATTTGATAAAAAATTAGACAATTTGGTTGAGAATATATCTTTGCTGTAAAAATTCTTAATTTTAATTAAAACTTGATATTTAAAATTTATCCTTTATAGTTGAAAATTCATATATTTTGTCGAAAATTATTTATTTTGAAAGAAAGTTAATGTTCTTGTTCAGAAAATGATCCTTTTTGTTCAAAATGTGCATCTGTATTCTTAAAAATTAATCTGTTTTAGTTGAGGGTTTAAATGTTTAGTTAAGAATGAAGATTTTTTTGTTTATTTACGGATTAATAATTTTTAGTTAAGAATTAAAATATTTTGTTCAAAATTAATTTTCTTGTTAAAAATCGACACTTTTAAGTATAAAATGCAAAAATTTGGTAGAAAAATTTGCCTTTTTGGTTTAAAATTAACTTTTTTGTTAGAAACTCTTAATTGAATTTAAAATTAAAATGTTTAATTTAAAATTGATCATTTATAGCTGAATATATATATATATATATATTTTGTTTAAAATTTGTAAGTTTTTGGAGAAATTTAATATTCTTGTTTATAAATTCATCCTGTTCTTTGAAAAATCGAACAGGTTTTTTAAAATATTTTTTTTTGGTTCAGAATTCAAATATTTAGTTGAAAACGTACACTATTTTGTATAAAAATTCATATTTTTGAGTTAAAAATTTAAAAATTTAATATAAAATTAGACTATTTGGTTGAAAATTAATCTTTATGCAGAAATTCTTAATTTTGATTCAACATTAATATTTAAAATTTATCCTTTATAGTTAAAAATCCATACATATTGTTAAAAATTCGTTATTTTTAAAAAAATTTAATTTCTCTTTAAGAAATTCATCCTTTTTGTTAAAGAAATAAATGCATCTGTATTTTTGAAAATCAATTTGTCTTAGTTAAGGATTTAAATATTTAGCTACAAATGTTTTTTTTTTGTTTGTTTGAGGATTCATAATTTTTAGTAAAGAATTAAAATATTTTAATGAAAATTAATTTTTTGTTAAAAATCCATATCTTTGAGTTTAAAATGCAACTATTATGTACAATGAATTCTTGTTCATAAATTCATTCTTTTTGTTTAAAAATGGAAGTTTTTCAACCAAATTAATATGTACAACAATTTACAAGAATTTATTAGAAAAATTAAACTATTTAGTTGAAAACTTTTTTTTTCTGCTTTTTTTTTTTTTTTTTCTTTATTTTAATTCAAAATTAGTATTTGACATTTAACGTTTATTATTAAAAATGCATATATTTTGTTGAAAATTCGTTTTTTTTCAGAACGTTCATTTTTTTATTCAGAAATTCATCCTTTTTGTTAAAAGCGCATCTGTTTTCTTAAAAATTAATCTGTTTTAGTTAAGCATTTAAATATTTAGTTGAAAATGTAGTTTTCATTTAAAAATTTATAATTTTATTTAAAAATCAAACTTTTTTGTTGCAAATTAATTCTTTGTTGAAAATCCTTATTTTCAAGTTAAAAATGTAACTTTTTCGTAGAAAATGCAACAATCTAGTGGCAAAATTCAGTTGAAAATTCACATCTTTTTTTAGAGAATTCGTTCTTATTATAGAAAGTTAATTTTCTTGTTCAGAAATTTATCCTTTTTGTTGAAGAATTGCATCTGTTTTCTCAAAAAATGATCTTTTTCAGTTGAGAATTTAAATATTCAATTGAAAATGTAGTTTTTTTCTTTAAAAATTCATAATTTTAGTTCAAAGTCAAACTGTTTTAATGCAAATCAATTATCTGTTGAAAATCTTTATTTTTGAGTTAAAAATTAAAATTTTTTCTAGAAAAATGCAACAATTTGGTTAAAAAATTAATACATTTGGTTAAAAATTACATTTTTCATTAAAAATGTTCTATTTGAATTCACTATTATTATTTAAATTTTAAAACTAATCCTTCATAGTTGTAAATTCCTAGGTCTTGTTAAAAATTCGTCCTTTTTGTTAAACTTTGAATCTTCTTTTCAGAAATTCATGCCAATTCGTTATTCTATTTCTGGTATAAAATTTGTGTATTTTTTTTAATTGTCATTATGGGTAATAAAATTATCTTATTTATTTAAAAAATTTTCCCTGTGGTTGCATTAAACTGGTTGCAAAATTCGATTTTTTTATTGAAAATAAAATGTTTTAATAAAAATATACTATTCCAGTTTTAATTGAAAACGCTTCATTTTTAGTCTTAAACACCACTATTAGTTTGAAAATTATTGTTTTTTTCCTGAAAATTTGTGTTCTAATTCAAAATTCGACTTTTTGTTGAAAATTCATCCTTTTAAGTTGCAAATCCATCTTTTAGCGTAGAAAATTTATCTACATTTGTTAAATTTTTTTTATATTTTACCATTATTTTAATTCTAAATTCAAACATTATTTTAGAAACTTTAAACATTAATAATAGTTTTTTATGAAAATGATTGTGTTTTTAATAAATGAATGTTGTTGGTAAAACCTGAATTTTGACCCCAAAAAATAAATTTTCCAGAAAAAAGTTCATTTTCAACAAAATAGTACAACTAGATACCAAAGCGTTAATTATGTTTTTATGTAATGCGTATGAAAAAGTATTAAAAATTCCGCTCAATATTTGAACAAAGATTCGAGCAAAAAAGATTTTTGTGGACTCAGCGTTATCTCTATCGGAGCTTCAATTTAATAAGGTTGTGTAATTTTTCTTACATAATTCAAGACATTATTAAATGAGAGTTTGGTTTTCAACTAAGAAGGATTTTTAGTTCCAGAAAAAAAAGAAAACCAACTGGTTGAATTTTCATGACAAAAATGATAACTTTTTTACAAAACAGTCGAATTTTCTAAATAAAAATACGAATTTTCAACAAAAAATTTCATATATTACCAAATACTTAAAAATTCTATCAAAAAGATGAATTTTCCACGAAGGAGATGAAGATTGAAGAAGAAAATAATTCTTCAAACAAAAAGAGTAATTATTCTGCCAAGAAAGTTGTACTTTCAATCAAATACACGAATTTTAAACTTTTAAAATAAAATCTCAAACAAATATACGAATTTTTAAGCTATAAAATAAATTCTCAAACAAAAATAAGATATTTAGATTTTTTAATTTCATCAAAAAACGAATTTTCGACATAATATTTAAATTTTTAACTAAGGTAAAATGATTAAATAATTAAATGAATTAATGAATTCCCGTTCCTTAAATATTACTTTTTAACAAAAAACTAAATTTTCACAAAAAAAATGAATTTTCAACGATATTGTTCATCTTTTAAACAAACCATTTTTTTCTACAGAACAGTTGAATTCCCAACCTGAAAATATGAATTTTAAACAAAAAACTTATTTTTTAACCAAATATGTAAAAAGTCTACAAAACGTTAAAGATGCATACATAATAAAAATTAAAGAATTTTTAATTGTTTAATTACGTGCACCTTTAAGATATAAACCTCGAAACTTAATTAATTTTCTATTCTGTATTTCCAAATTAAAAAATTTTGAATCCTATCTTTTGAAAATTGTAGAATGCTAATCTGTAAATCTTCAAAATTTAATAAAGAAATGGATCCTAGCCGAATTTGAGAGAAATTTTACACAATTTAGAAAAAAAAATTAATGTTGAAAAATATATTGATTTTAGACTAGTACATAATAAAAAATTAACATCAAATTATCTAGGAAGATTAATTGTTAAACTAAAAACATTAATTGTCACCAAAAGTTATAATAATCGAAATTTTATTAAAAAATATTTTTTTATAGTAAATCGAAGACAGTTAATTACGACCCAGAAAAATTAAACTACATATTTGAATTTTGATTTAGAACAAATGAATTTTCAATTAAAAATGTAATGATAAAATTTTTAATTAAAAAAGGCTAAATATAAATATTATTGATTAATTAAAAGTAAAATAGTAAAAAATATTGTTATTAAAACAAAAAATTATTTTTATTGTTTTAAGTTCCTAAATTATTGCCTAATTTCAATTTTATAAAAATATCTATCTATTGCATTTCAATAAATAAATAACATTTGTGAAAAAAATTCTAATTAATTAAATTCCGTAATTTCTTAGTTAAGATATTTTATAATAAGGCCAGAAAATTCTAATTCATGGATTTTTTTATTCGGAAATTTTATTATTCGGGAATTTTCCAGTGTTGGGAATTTTACTTTTTGGAATTTTTTCGTCGTACCAGTTTTCTGTCAGCAATTTTATTATAAGGAAACTTCCCAATTCGGTAAAATCATCAAATTTTAGGGAATTTTGTTTTTCTGGAATTTTATAATTCGCAAATTCCCCGATACGGGAAATGTATTATTCTTGAATCTTATCATTCAGGAATTCCATTATTGATAAATTTTCTGATTCGGGAATTATTCGGGTATTTTATAGTCTTGGGAATATTATTTATCGGAAATTTTCATTCTTCTCGATTTTCTGTCGGGAGTTTTATTTTTCTAGAATTTTCCAATTCGGGAATTTTATAATTTTGTAATTTTATAATTTGACAATTTTATCATTCGATAATCTTTCAAATCGCGAATTTTATAATATAAAAATTTTATTATTAGGAAAGTTCCTAATGCGGGAATTTTATTGTTCGTGAATTTTATATTCAGGAATTTTATTATTCAGCAAATTTTGTATTTAAGACACTTAATTTCATCCTTATTTAATGCACGTTGTTTTTGAAAAGTTAACCATATAATTATAACCAAATATTTTCAACCAAAATAAAAAAATTTTAAGCAATTTCCATATCTGAAAAAATTTGTGAAAAATGTTTGAAATTTTTTTTGAAGTTTTTAGTACATCACAAGAAGACTTACAAGTTAAACTATAGAAATGTTTTATTTTAATAAAAGTCGAAAAAGTTATATTCTTTTTAACATTTTGGAAATTTTCAAACAATACAAAAAATTTTCTGATAGATTGAAAAATCTCAATCAAAGTTTTTACTAGATATTAAATATATTTTAAAGGCATCCCCGTGAAAATTTTCAAATAAACCAAAAATCTAAATTTTAGATCCTTTTTAAAATTAAAAATAAGCATTTTTTTAAGTTTTAAAAATGTATGATAAAGTTTCTTGCAAATGACAAAAAGACTCGAAAATTGCTTAATAAAAAATGAACAAAATCAACGAAACAATTTTTAAGTAGATAAGTTATAAACCCAGTGAAATAATAAAATTTTTTTTCTAAATTGACCACTAATTTTTTGCAAGCTGAATTAACTTCGTAAAAGTTGTTTCTGTTAGCCATTCAAAAAAGATATTATGACCTGTATTAATTTTTTTGACAAAAATATTTTCACTGGACCTAACATTGAAAAAATGTATGGAAATTTATAAAAACAATAAAACTACTTTTTCAGCAATAAGATTAATTTTCTACTAAAAATACGAATTTTTAGCAAAATGTTTGCATTTGGAAGAAAAAAAGGACAAATCATCTTAAAAAGGGTTGATTTTTGAAACCAATAATATTATTTAAGATAAAAAATTGATTTATTATCAAAAAGTTAGATTTTTATTAAAATAATTTAATTTATAACAAAGTAGTTTAATTTTCTACCAAATTGTTCGATCCATCACCAAACGAGATTAATTTTCGAGCAGAAACACAAATTTTTAACAAGATACATAAATTTTCAACTGGAAAAGGTAAATTTTCCAACTAAAATAAAATATTCACATTAGTTAGTTACAAAAATAACTCCACAAAACAATACAAAATTTATAACAAAATAGTTATTTTTTCAACGAGAGATTTCAAACAAAGGAGGCTTTTTTTACGCACAAGATTAATTAGACCAAAAAAATAGTTACATTTTCAACCAAGAAGATTGATCTTAAACATAAATGGATTGTTGACAAACTAATTAAAGTTTTAACTTAAAAATGTGAATTATTTATCATGTAGTTAAATTAAAAAAAAAATTTTGCCAATGAAAACATTAATATTCTACAAAAAACCACAAACTTTTAAGAGTATTGTTAAAAGTTAAAGCCGAAGAGCCGAATTATCTACAAAAGCATCGAATTTTCAACTTGAAAACATGTTTTCTAAAACAAAAATTTCATTTTGCACAAAAAGTATAATTTAAAAAAAAATAGTTTAATTTTTAACATAATATATAAAATTTCGACTAGAGAGTATCAATTAAAAAAAATCAATTCACAACCAAAAATGACATAGTTATTTTGTTTAAAAAAAGACTTTTAAACAAAATAGTTTAACCCTAAATATTATTTTTTTACCCATAAGCTTAATTTTATAAAAATAGAAAAGAAAAATTTCCAATCAAGCAGGTAAATCTAAAAAAAAATTAGCACGAGTTCAACTTTTAACAAAGTAGCTTAATTTCTAACGAAAAGAATGACTTTTTAACAAAATAGTTGCATTGTCAACAAAAAAATAAAATTTTCAACCAAATACAAGAATATTTAACCACTCGATTCTGAACAAAAAATATAATAGCAGAATGTTTATCAATATTTTAGCAGAATTGTTTAAACAAAAGAAAGAAACTTAGAGAGAAGCCTTTCCAAGATTCAAAATCACACAATTTTTGGTAATCTCTGAAGTAGAATTAAAAAAAATAATTTAAAAAAATGTATCCATGTGTTAAACCAATTTTCGTCTAGATAGCCTAATTCCTTTGTTTACTGATGTACACGTAATATACTCTATAGGCTTAAAAAATAATAAACATACATGACTGTCGTTTTGAAAGAGTTCTTAGGCTATAAAAAATTATTATTTGTATTCATTGAATGTTAACTAAAAGAGGCGAGTTTTACGAGGTCGCTGATTTATGGATTCCGAAACCTAGTTAAATCTAGACAGTAAACGTCAATCAGCACCTAGGAACTCCGTATATAAATCGCGCTTCTGTATCAATTCGACAATCCTTCATTTCCATAGAATTTGTAACAAAGTCAATTTTATTTATTTAAAAGAATCTAGTGAAACCTCCCTTCTAAATTCGTTATTTTTGTCAAAATGTGGAAGCAATCCAATTTGACTTTCCTAATCCTTTTTTCGATTTCGTCACAAGGAACTGAAGCCACATCTACTAGCAATGAATGCAAGACATTGCGTAAGTTAATTGATATCCTTTTATCAAAAAAAATAATAATAATAAATAACTTGTGTTAATTGTTTTATTTTTCTACATTAAATTGAGGTTTTTTTATTTCTTATTTTATTTTTACTTTTACATTTTCATTTTCGATCTTAAATATTGTTTGATCCCGTTTATAAAAGAGCCGATCTTAAAAAATATTACAAGATTAAAATGTTTGAATTTGAATTGAGTTTTCAATTTGAAAACATAAGCTCTCAACAAATAGTCTAATTGTTGATATTTCAACCAAAAAAGATGAAATTTCATCTTAAAAATAAATTTTACAACCAAAAGACGTTTGTTCAACAAATAAAGTTTTTGAGTTCAGAAAGAAAAAAAAGTTGACCTAAATTGTTTAATGTTCAATCCAGGATAAATTTTATGTTCAAAAATTGAATTTTAAACCAGAGAATATAAATTTTCAGCGATAAAAAAATTTTTCTAATAAAATAGTGGGCTATTCACCAAACAGATAAACCTCTTTTTAAAAAAAGATCAAAAAAGTATTTTAGTTCTCACCCGCCCAGTTTAATTTGCAATTTAAAAACATCGATTTTGCAAAAACTTGTTAAACTTGCAACCAAAGAGATGAATTTTCTACTAAAAAGGTAAATTTCAGACCAAAAATTATTTGTGAATAAAGTCGTTAAAAAAACTTTAAATCCTCAATCAAAGAAGATTAGTTTCAACCAAACAGATACATTTTTAAGTCGAAAAGACGAATTTTCAAAATATAAATTTAAATTTTAATACAAAAATATTTTGGTTTGACTTTTTATCATTATATTATTAGTTTTAAAGAAGAAGTAAATTTCCTACAAAGACAATTGAATGTTCAAGTAGAAAAGACGAATTTTGAACAACACAGTTGAATTTTTTAACAAAATAAATGACTTTTTCACAAAATTGTTGAATCTTCGAACAAAGAGTTGGATTTTTATTCGAGAAAGATGTAATTTTTACTAAAAAGGATGAATTTTCAAGGGAAAAAGACAAGTTAAAAAAAAACAATTGAATTTTCCCTTGACAAATTTTTGAATCGACTTTTTAACTTCAAGATATGAATTTCAAATAAGCAAATTGTCTATAAAATATTCGAATCTTTAAAAAAGAATTTGAATTTTCGACTAAAAGTATGACTTTTTAACAAAAATGTTGAATTTTGAACCAAACAGCTACATTTGTATCGAAGAAAGATTGAATTTCTACTAAAAGAGATGAATTTTTAAATCAAATAATTTTTATACAATTTTATACAAAGATACTTGCAACTTTAACAAAACAGTTAGATTTTTAACTAAATGGGACAAAATTGTTGAATTTTCAAGCAAACAGTTGCATTTTTGTCACGGAAAGATGCAGTTCTACTAAAATCAATGAATTTATAAATTAGACAAACAAATTTAAAAAAAGAGTTTAATTCTCACCCAAAAAATATTTTAATTTACTTATCAAACACCAAAAATGAATTTTAAACAAGTTAACTTTCTAAGAAGTGTATTTGAATTTTCAGAAAAACAATTAAATATTTTTCCCTGACCAATGATAATAATTAAAGATCAGCATCTTAAACTTGTAATAATTTAAACCTAATATCATTTATAAACAGAATAAAAGAATTTTAAGTTAAAATTGAAAAATTACAAATTTATTCTGCTTAACAGTTATGGAAAATTATAGAAATTCCCTCAATTTTACAAGATTTTTTTTTCATTCCTTGATTTTTCACTGAACAATCAAATTATCTGACTTTTTACATTGTTGGCTAGATTAGTTTTATTTTCCAACTTGTTGTTTTTTTGTGTTATTTGAAACTTTGAAACAGTGAGCGCCTGTTTTCGGTTCACCATGGTTACACTTCTAGTGGCGGGTTGCCCATTTCCAGGCGCAGGAAATACAACATATTTTCAATTAAAAAAAAAAGACACTTTTTTCAAAAGGGCATTAGTAATGCACATGCATAAATCTTTCGATTATGTGATAAAAATATTGCATAAGAAAATTCATCTTTGTAGCCGTATTTTGGATGATTTTACGAAACGATCAGTTTAAAGCACCTTAAGAATGTACAACACATACAACCCATTACAAAAGAAATTGATATCATTTAGCAAAAAAGAACAGATATTAATTTTTTTTTTTAATATTTTTATATTTTTCTCCAGATACGTTAGATTTGAGGTCCAAAAAGAATATTTTTCTTAAAAATAAAAATTAATAAAAAAATTCTAAATTAATTTTTTTGTAAGATAATCACAGTTTGACATTTTAAAAATAACTGTTTTGTAGGTATATCATCTTCGCAATTTCAAAATTAAATTATTTAACAAAGAATCGTACATTTTGTTGATAATACATCTTTTTTGGTAAAAAAATTGTATTTGTGGTCAGTTAATCATCTGTTTCATTAAAATCTACGGTTTTGTTTAATTTTGCACTTATTTTCCTAAATTTTATTATTTTATTGAGAATTCATGATTTTACTTAAAAAGTCGTCTCTCAGATTAAATATTAAAAAATTTTGTTGAAAATTCTTTTCATTAGTTGCGAACTAATGTTTTTATCTGAAAATGTAACTATTCCATTTTTACTTAAAAATTTATATTTTTAATTGATAACTAATCTTTTGTATTAGAAAATTCAACAATGTTCTTGGTCAAAAAATCATCAGTTTGATTGACAATTCATCTATTTGGTTGAATCTTGAAATGTTTTGTTAACACATTTAAATATTTAATTAAAAAATCATATTTTTTAATAGCATATTATCTATTTCGTCAGAAAATGGTTTTTCTTTATGAAAAAATCATCTTATTGGTTACAAGTTCCATTATTTCGTTGAATCTTGAACTTTTGTTAAAATCTCATTTTTTATTAAAGATTCATAATTTTAATTTAAAAGTCATCCCTATCGCTAAGGATTTAGCAATTTCACTAAAAAAAAGTTATGTTTGAAAGCCAAAATGTAAACCTTTTATTTTTACTTCGAAATTCATACTTTTAAATAAAAATGATTCTTCTTTAGTAGAAAATTGAAATATTTGGTTAAAAATGTATTTTTTGAAAATTCGTCATATTTCATACAGAGTTATTCTTCTTGTTCAAAGAATCATCGGGTTTGTTACAAATTCCACCATTTGATTGATTTTGAGATCTATTGTTAAAACATTATTTTTCATTAGAGATTCATAATTTCAATTAAAATGTTATCCTGATAGTTAAAAATTGGACAATTTTGTCAAAAACTTATTTTTCTATTGCTAAAAATTAATTTTTCTAATTGAACATCTAACAATTTCATTTTGAATTTATTATTCTTTGTAAAAAAAATCGGATTATTTTTAAATGCTGCTCTTTGGTTGAATCTTGAACTCTTTTGTTTAAACTTTAGTTTTTTTATTGAAAATTCATAAAATTTCAATCTTTTTGGTAGAATATTCTTCCTTTTTGGTTAAAATGTAACTTTGGTTAAAAATAAATCTGTTTTGGTTCGGGATTAAATTATTTTCTTTCAAGTGTTTTTTTTAAAGGTTCATCATTTTAGTTGGAAATCAAATCATTTCATTTTAAATTAATTTTCTTGTTGAAAATATATATTTTTGGTTCAAAAATTCAATTTCTTTGTACAAAATTCGACTTTTTGATACAAGTAATACAATATTTCGTTTAAAATACACTTTTTTCTAAAATTTTATATTTTTAGTTAAAAATGGATAGTTTTAATTTAAAATTGGTATTTTCTACTTTAAACTCAAAGTGTTTGGTTCAGAATTCGTCCTTTTTGGAGAAATATTTTTGGGTAATAATGTATACTTTGTGGTTAAAAATGTAACGGTTTGGTTAAAAATTAAAGTGGGTTGTTTGAGGATTCAACTGCGTTTTAGAAAAAAAATTTTTTTACTTAAACATTAATAATTTTAGTTGAGAATGAAACGATTTTGTTGTATATTAATTTTTATTAAAGATCTATATTTTAGACTTAAAAATTCAACTTTTTTTAAAGAGGTTTATTAATTTGGTGGAAAATTAAACTATCTGGTGTTAAATTGACATTTTCATTACTGATAATCATAAGAGCAATCATGTGAGCAATATAGAAAAATTAATAAATTTTTATGACATTTTTTTAACATTATTCACCCCAGAAAACTTTTTTTCTTGAAACCAAGGGTTGAACCCAAAATGCTACAGTTGGGTCTCCGAGACGCAAAAAATAAGGCAATGATAATATCTAATGAATATATCTGTTTATAATTTGGGAAACCGTAGAAATTTTTTCAATTTTCTTAACTAAAATTAAATATAAGATTTTAAAGAATTAACCCTATCAATTTCACTTACTTAGATTTATTTCAATTTGAGTTATCGTCCTTCAAAGTTATCAGCCTAAATGTAAATTTAGACTAGACATTCTAGGTTGCGGTTCACCGGTCCGGTTCGGCTCTCGGTTGACTGGTGCAGCTCACACTGCGCCGATTCAGCTTACACGATTGTCATTCTCACGCATGCGCGGTTATTAGATTAAAGTGACGTGAGTGACGTGCTACAAGCTCAAGAAACAGCTGACAGGCCTCGTGGCTTTAGCGAGCGCTCTCATTGGCTACGGTTGCGAACGGCACGGTTGAAATTAGAATCGAACCTAAATGCTCGAACCGAACCGGAACCCAGTACGCGCTGATTGGCCGAGAGTCCAAGCGGACCGGCGAACCGCAACCGAGAACAGCTAGTCTGAATTGGCCTTAAGTCGCTGTCGGCATGGACTGAATCTCCACGCAGCACTAAAATATTTTTATTTATAATTCGGGAACCCGTAACAATCTAAAAATATTTTTAAGATAAGAATAAAGATCAGGTTATAAAAATTGAAGCCTGTAAATTGGAGATACTAAGATTTATTTCGGACCGAGTTATCGTGTTTCTAAATCATGATAGATTTTCAGTGCCGCTAACATTATAATTAATAAATAACTTGCATCTTTTCAGAAGCAGAATCAACTAGCCAAATAGCTCCTGTTGAAACGATGAATAAAAAAATACTTAAACTGGAGGTTAATGGCCCCGTGCAGGTGGACATTTATCGAGGTAAAGACTATGTTGGACATGCCTATCTAATTCATCCTGATATGATTGCAGCGAGAGCTCGATATTTTCCTGGTAACCCATATGAGCAGAATTACTACGCTAAAATCCAATTATTTAATCCAAAATATGAGGCAACGCGCAAAATAAATCAATTCTATGTACATAACAAATTTGATCCCCGAACACTACAACAAAATGCTGCTGTAGTTAAGACGGATCAACCTTTTGACGTATTTTATAAAGATGAACAAAGCGGCTTTAGAAGTCACTTCACACATAATGAATTGAAGTTTTTGCAAGCCATTGGAGAGAAGTATCGCGGCAACTATAAATGTTGATTCGCTATTATTTATCAGTTATTAAATATTATGCAATTGACTTAAGGCGTCAAATAAAAATATATATATCTTTAGAAAATGACACGAGTTTTTATTTTACTTGAGGATAGAATGCTGAAGGCATTCATTCTTATGTCGCTCCGTGCCCTCAGAGCAGGAACAGAGCTCCAACTTCTCCTTCAACTCTACTCTCTCCTAATTTATCATCTCTACTCTTCACTCTCTCCTACTCATTCTCCTTTTCTTTTTCCCCCACCCCTCCCGACCACTGTGCGGTGAAACGAGATATTGTGATTCAAAACGTTCCAGAGGTCGTATTTCTGAACAGATTTTAAATTTTCTTTTTCAAAATTAAAGCTCATTAAATTTCGAAGAGGTCTATTTACTGCAAATTCTGTAGAAAAATTTAACTAATTTGTTATTTATGTTGAAAACTGAAAAAAACTATAATTTTGTATAATTGAACTACATACTTTTTCTGTTTAATTTTATTTTTTCAAAAACAGATAAAATTAGTAAATGTACTTTTCGTGATAGGAATTTTTTAAATATAGAAGACATTTTTTCATTGATTTAATTTTTATGAACAAATTATTTGATAAAATTGACGTTTGCAGGATTTGAATGCATTGTTTGTGCTGCTTTCGTCGTTACATAACGTAAAAGTAATAATATATGAAGCCTGACAACCAAATCCTAATAATTTTTATTTTCATAAATAATCGTTATGAAATAATTTAGTAATATCGCAGAAGTTTTTTTTCGAGAATGCAACTATTTCTTGAAGATTCTTGTACTTCCCATAATATTCTTCGTTTTTGGTTAGAAACGTAATTACTTTTTTGACAATAAAAGATTTCTTTGAACAAGTGATACTTTTTTAAAAGAAATTTAACCGTTTTGTTAAAGAAACGTACTTTTTAAATAAAAAATAAGTTTTTCTTTGTTAAAAATAAAAACTTCATGACAGCTTAGATAAAAATCTAATTCAAAATTTAACTATTTTGTTGTAAATTCGTTTTCATTTTGGTTGCAAATTATATTTTGTTACTTAAACTTAAAATATTACATTTTTGTTTAAACATTTATATTTGCGCTTTAAAATTCAACTGTTTGACTTTTTTCATGTACTTTGATGTAAATTTATTATCACTGGGTAGAAAATTAATACTCTCTATTGACAAGTTTTTTTTCTTTAAACCTTGAACTACGTGAAAGTTTGGAATTATTTGAAAATGAAAATTTTTAAATTAGGACTTTAAATTTTCATTGTTAAAAAATAAAGGACTTGGTTTAAAGTTGAAGTGCTTGACTGAAAAATGAATTTTTTATTAGAAACTAATTTATTACCTTCAAATGGAACAATCCCATTTTTTTTAATGAATCCTTTTCAGTTGAAAATTCACCTTTTTTTAAGCTTCGTCTTTTTTTATAGAAAATTATAGTTAAAAATTACCTTTTTTCTAAATTCAATTACTTTACTGAAAAATTTGTTTGTTAGAAAAATTAACTATATTGTTAGAAATTATATTTTTTTTGGTTGAAAATGTATCAGATTAGATGAAAGTTCATTTCTTGAGTTTTTGTTTTTTGGCAAACAGTTTTTTGTTTTCTTTTACAAATTTTTTAAATAAAAAATTTATTTATTTCATTATTTGTTTAAAATTGATCTTTTTTAATTAAGGATAAGATATTTTGCTTGAAACTAATTTCTTATGTTAATTTATTTTTCAAATTTCAACATGTAAATTTTCGAAAAAGACGTTAATAGTTAAATTTTAAGTTGAAAACAAATTCAAAGAAACACAAATTTTTAAAACAATGGTTTAATTAAGTAGTTCAATTTTCAACCAAAAAACATGAAATCTAATTTTTTAAATGGATAAATGATCAAATAATTCAACTTTCCGGTAAGTAGTTGGATTGTTAACGAAAAAATATACTTTCTTTTTTGCAACAAATAATTATTTTCTACCCAAAAATTAAATATATTTACCATATAATATATAATTATCAATAGCCAAAATTTTAGTTCCAAAAAACAATTTTGAACTAACGGAAAAATTAAATTAGCTATATTTCTAACTTCATTATTCATTATTCATTAATTTATTGATATAATTTTTACCAAGCCGTATTTATAATAAGACAACTAAGTTTGGCGAGGAAGCAATAAATACTGAATTTAAATCAATTGAAATTGATTTCAAAACAGTTTCTCAACGGAATGAGGGAAGGGGGTCAAAAATTTTTCCAAATTTGAGCCGTGTGTTTTATTGATAGGCAATCCATTACATAAATTTTTGAATTTATTTTCATTGATGATTTCAATTATTTTTTACATTATTCTGATTGTTATCGAATTTTGTTTCTTTTATTTATTCAGGCTCAATTCATTTATTTTTAATGTTTTGAATTTAAAAGTCAACTCAATTAATTATCTGTGTAGTTTAAATCAAATTTGATAGCAATTTGTTATTTTAATTTCATTTATTTATACAACTAGCAAAATATTTTTCTTCCTTAATTTTTTTATTTTCGATTTGTTCATGTATTGTGTGGTTGAAATGATCGTTATTCAAATTGTTATTAATGTTTGATAAAGTTCGTTGCTTCAATTCCAGTTTATTTTTAATCTTTTAATTTTTTAAATTTAATTAAAAAATTTTTTTAAAATATTTTTTTAAAGCTGATAGAATTTCATAGAAAGCTTCAGAGTCTGATTTTCAATTAAATTTTTTCATCAATAAATAAATATGATGAAAACGTGGCAATTTTTCTATTTGTCGTTCCCGGTGTTCGTCAATAATAGAAATATCGTTATAATCGCCGACGTTTTATTGATTTACATTCATTTATTAATTTACATCATGACGCAATTGACAAAAAAAATTTATAAACAAATTATTTGTTGAAAATGTGTATCTTAGAATTTTCAATAATTTAACGTTTTTTTTAAGTTATATTGCAAGAAATTTGAATATAAACAATATTTTCATTTTAAAAAATTCTCTTAAGACTATGATTATTAATATTATAAACAATGATTCATTTGTTTAAAAAAATATATCAAATAGTGATGAATGTTGATAAAATGATCGTAAAGTTCCCAATTAAAAGGACTGACATTGAGAAAAAAATGAGTTTTTCCGTCGATAATTGCTCGAATAATACATTTGTTTATCAAATTTGTTTCATGAAATCATAAAATTCATCAACAAATTATGATTTTTCTGAAATTATCATAAGGTTCGTATTTTTTTTTTAATTGACATCGCAAAAAAATAAATTTTTATGGCGACAAATGCGTGACTAATGAATTTTTAAATTAAATTTGTTTAAAAAAGACATAAAATTAATCAACTAATTATCAATTTTACTGAAATTATCGCAAAGTTCCCAATTAAAAGGACTGACATAGAAAGAAAATGAATTTTTTTAACAGATGCCTAAATAATGCATTTGTTTATTAAATTTGTTTAAGAAAAATTAAATTTATCAAATAGTGATAAATGTTGCTAAGATTATCATGAAGTTCCCAATTAAAGGACTGGCATTGGAAAAAAAAAGTTGTCCGTCGACAAGTGCCTGAATAATGCATTTGCTTATTAAATTTGTTTATGATACACCAAACACTCACTTTCAGTCAAGTGTCGGGGGTTCCCTTCAAATGGC
>NC_046660.1:29691369-29692771 GCF_010883055.1 Belonocnema kinseyi
GCTATCATCGGGAATGTCTTGGCTCAAAATGTGGCGACGGTATGTTAAGGTGGAAATGACACCGTCTTGGCATGCCAAAATGAAACCCTCTGTACCACACTTCAATCCGGGCGATTTAAGGAAAGCGAACGTTAGCTGACAAGACATTGACTGTTCCTTCACATTTCTGTGGAAGATACTGTGAATCCTCTTATCGAGGAGCTGTGTATGAAAGTTTTTCTCTTGTGCTTTCTTAATCCGGGCTTTCAGGAGTGAGTACTCGAAATAGATTAGATTTGATGCATTTTGCTCACCCCTAATACTGAAGTCAAGTCCGACTGTTTCAGCAGCGTCCTCCGCTGGTTTGTATAGAAATGCTCCTTTGCCCACTTCTTCGTGATTCCTGACTATTTTAAGAAGAGGGTCTCTTCCATTTGCAACTCTATGTGCTGTACCCAGAATAATCCTGTTGTGAAGACATTCAAGACTCAATATTCCGCGACCCCCTTGACGGCGTGAGATGTACAGTCGCGGAACGGAAGACTTAAGATGCATGCTTTTGTTCATGTGCACAACCTTTCTTGTCCTGATATCAAGAGATCTGAGCTCGTTCTTCGTCCATGGAACTACTCCAAATGAATAGAGTAGTACCGGGACACCAAGCATGTTCATTGTACTCGTAGATACTTTGTTCCTCGCCGACAGTTCAGAAGACCAAATGTGTCAGATGAGACGTTTGTATCTGCTTCGGAGAGTATCCTTTATAGATGTCACATCCTGAATGCGGCTCTGTGGCACGCCCAGGTATGTATTGGTCTCTCCAGCGCAAAGATGTCGTATGGCGCTTCCATCAACGAGGTCAGGATCTTCAGGGATGCCATTAAATTTTCCTCGCTTCAAATAAACCTTGGCGCATTTGGCTAACCCAAATTCCATTTCAAATTCTTTAGTATATCGTTCGACAATCCCCAGAGCTAGATGCAGTTGCTCTCTGTTTTTAGCATAGATCTTAGGATCGTCCATGTAAGATACATGAGTGACCTTGTACTTTCGATCTGCAGGTTTGCCGCACAAGCACCCGTCGGAATGGCGCAGTGCTAGAGGTAGTGGCAATAATGTAAGGCAAAAGAGGAGTGGGCTTATGGTGTCGCCCTAAAAGACACCTCTCTGAAACGTGACCTTATTAGTTGTCACACGATTTTTTGCCAGATAACATAGTAAATCTGGTTTTCCAAAGCGGTATCAATCTCTCTATGCACCCAACTATTTGCGGATGAACCTTTAAGATTTCCAAAAGACAGATGGTAAGTTTAAGGGATGCAGTATCGAAAGCTTTCCGATAATCAATCCAGGCCATCGATAGGTCACGCTGGTAGAATGCTGCATCTTTGCAGACACATCTATCGATGAGCAGGTTCTCCCG
>NC_046660.1:29692871-29712085 GCF_010883055.1 Belonocnema kinseyi
TATGCTGAACTTCGTAGACTTCTCTCCAAAATACTTCGACCTCCTTTGGTTTGGGTGGGTATTCGACAGTAACTGGAGGGTCTTGGAAGAGTCGAGATGGGTTAGAGAGAAACTGTTGATTTACTCTGATCCACCTCTCCCTCCGCTCTAGGCTTCTCTTAACGTCAGATAGTATCCGTATTCTCTCAACAATATGCTGCCTGATGGTCAGCAGCTTTGACTTGTTAAGAGTGTGATAACGGGTCCGGAGTTCGCGCGCGAACTTTCGAACCTTGGCGGTAAAATTCCTGCCAGATGTGATGTAGTCAATCACACATTGAATGCTGGACGCGTACTGCCTTGCCCAGCCTATCTTTATGGCAAGTTGATGTGTTCGTCTTTTGGCCTTATGATCAGCCGTCGGTTTTGTTTTACGGTTCGCATCGACCATAGCTCTCGCTGCATTATACACACAATAATTGAAAGCCCAGAGGTCGGATTCACCGGAAAAATGTTCACGAAGCTCGTCATCCATTTCAGCCAGATCTTTAGGCTTGAGAGAAACCTTGGTGTTGATGTTTCTCCGGGTCGTAAAGCATCGCTCTTCATCTATTGGATGCCTGCCCGCGGTTGGTCATAGTGTCGCCTCTCTTTCTTTGTTGCCGGCTTGTTCTAGCTGTGGTAGAGTAGGCGTTCCGCTTACATAGCCCCTTTTACGGAGTAGTTCAGCATGGTTTCGCAGACATTGCTGCGAAAATTGCGATAGCTCAGGGTGTTTCTCGCACTACAGAGCAGGCAGCCATGCCATGTAATCCCGTTCACAAGCCACACTCGCATCGTAGCAGTCTAGCAAGTCGTAATTCAGTTGCTCCGTCCACCCAAAGGTCACGAGGTCCCGCCGATCCATCGCATTGAATCCATTTTCATTGGCTCCCCCAGCTCTAGATTGGTCGGCACTGTTGGCCGACCCATTGTCGGGAGCCCTGCGCGTTCTGTTGTTTTGAACCGCACTTACTACAACTATGTTTGGTATTGTCATTGTTGTTCCCACGTGAAGCTAGGGAAAGGGGTTCGTCCATCCTTGTAGAGCCCCGCACGCAAGGATAAGGCTGGGTACTCTGAGAGGTCGCCCGGTAGCCCAGAGTCACCGTTCTAGATACCTCACCCAGGTGCCATTCAGCTTTCGGCACGGTTTTCACACCTCCGCTTGGGGGTTAATTCCTTCGGGACCACCCCTGAACAATTTTCTGCGACAGCCTATTTATTTTGGTAACCATATTCAGCAGAAACCCTTGGTACAGGGACCCTCTATCCGCAACCCGAGGACGCGTTCGGTTCTATGAAGGCTGAAAACGAGGTGACTAAAAGCGAGAGTTTGGCGTATTAACAAAAATAGTCTCAAGAGAAATTTTTCCATTGAAATTTTATTTCCATTTAAATTTTTTGCAATACAACTTAAAAGAAAGTTAAATGATTGAAAATGATAGAAAACACATTTTCAACAAATAATTTGTTTACAAAATGTTGTTTTTTGTTTATTATATCATGGTGGAATATCTTGAAATAATGTAAATCTATGAAACGTCGGCGATTACAATAATTTTCCTATTATTGACAAGCACCCGGAACGTCGAATAGACAAAATTTCCATTTTTTTCATCAAATTTAATTATTTATAAAAAAAATTTTTAACTAAATTAAGAATCAGGCTCGACAACTTTCTTAAAAACTTTATCAGCTTAAATATAAATATACTTTTTCCCCACTGTCTGGTGGGGCTCATCGATGAGATGAGACGTTGAAGTAAATGTTAATATTATTAATAAATAATGTAATAAAAATGCCTTTTAATTATTTATACTTCAAATGAATCTTTTATCTTTTATTTCACTATAAATAAATAAAAAATTGTGTCCACTTTTTTCAACAAATCCTCTTTGAAAAAGTGGTCGCAGTCGGTATTTCTAAGACAGTACAATTGATTACCTCAATTATCAGGATAGCTCCTTCAATCAATCATTCACCCCTATTATAGTCGATTATTAACCCATAATTTATGCTATAATCTGGAGTGAAATATAAATTAATTTTCATATTTTTTGCCTTGATTTAATAACTCCTTTTCATGAAATTAGAAGTTCGTTAACTAATTACCTTTTTTATTTATATTTAATTAATCATTCTAAAAGCTGAAACACTAGGATTTCTTAATTTTTTCTAGTTATTATTCAAAATTATTCCTTTCAAGATGGATAACTCCTATAAAGTAAAACGTAAAAAACTGCAATTTATACGATCTTTAAATCAGTTCTTGATTTGATTAAATTTTCAAGATTTTCCTTTGGTGAATAGCGACTGAAAAACCTTTTTATGTCTTTTTTTGAAACTTAGTCCTTTCTGATAGAATATTAATTTTCATTTTTTAGTGAATAATTAACTTTTAGGGTTAAAAATTTAGCTATTAGGTCTAATGTTCCTACGAAAATGAAAAATTTGTTTGGAAATTTATGGAATTAGTTCAAGATTACTCTTTCTCAGTAGAATCTTGGCTGAAAATTCATCTATTTGGTTAAAAATTGATATAATTTGTTGAAAATTAATCTAATTCTGTTTTATTAGTCTTTTTTTGTAGAAAATTAATCTTTTGGGTTCAAAGCTGAACTACTTTGTTCAAACTTATTTTTGTTTGTTTCTTAAATATTAAAAATTCTTATTTTTGTTGATTAAAATAGAATTTTTGTTCAAAATTACTGATAAAGTTTAGCTAGGAGATTGAGCTTTTTTAGTAAAAATTCATTAATTTGGCTAAAACACTTCTTATTTGGGTAAAAATTTGGATTAATTAGTTTCAAAATGCATTTTACGTTTGTTTTAAATTCAAATTTTGTTCAAATGTTTGCATTTTTAGTTTGAAAAATAATTTCTTTTGTAGAAAATCTCCCTATTTGTTCGAAAATTAATTTTAAAAATTAAAATTAATTACAAAACTCATTTTTTTTCATTGAAAATTCATTTTCTTAGCAGAAAATTTAACTAGTTCAATTTTTTCCCAAAATTTCTCTTTCTTAATAAACCTTTGAAATTAAATTAATCAATTGTTTTATCTTATTATATTATTTGAAAATTAAAATCTTCTGGGCTCAAAATGTATTTATTTGAAACAAAAATTAATTTCCTACGTTGAAAATTTATCATTTTAGTAAAGAATCAATTTCTATGGTTGAAAATATAAATTCACCTCGCCTTTTTGGGTAAAAAATTCAATTCATTTGTTTGAAAATCCATTTTTTTTAAATTTAACTTTTATCCAAAATTTGTGTTTGTAGTTCAAAAATTCATTTATTTGGTGAAAATTCAATTTATTAGGCTGAAAATCAATTTAATATTCTTTGGCAGGAGATTAATTATTTCATTTGAAAATTTACTTGTTTGGTTGAAAATTATAGTATGAGTTCAAATATTACATGAAAAACATAACATTTGGTTACAAATTAATTTATTTTGTTGAAAAATTATCTACATTTGTATAAAATTTATTTTGTTTCTGCATAAAAAAATAAAAATTTGTTTAAAAATTCGTGTATTTTGTTAAAAATTAATCTCCTTAAATAGAAAATTAGTTTTTTGGCTGAAAGCTAACTTTTTGAGTTAAAAATTTGTATTTTCAAAGTACAAAATGACTTATTTAATTGTTTAAAATATATTTACTTTCTTTCACGACAAATATTTAAAATTAAATTAATAAATAAAATTAATTAAATTATTATTTGAACACTACAATCTTTTGGGCTGAAAATTCATCTGTTGGTAAAAATTTAATTTGCTTGGTAGAAAATGTATCATTTCAATTAACAACTGATTTTATTAGTTGAAAATATAAATATAACTCGCCTTTTTTGGGTGAAAATTTAATTAATTTTTTTTAAATTCGATTTTTTTTAATAATTCAATTTTGTGGTAAAAAATTCCCTTTAAAATTGATCTTTTATGGAAAATGAATCTTCTTGGTGGAGAATTTATTCTTTTTAATTAAAAATACAACTCTTCAGGTCAAAATTAATCTGGTTAAGTTGAGGATTTAAAAAGTAGATAAAAATTGAACTATTTGATTAAAAATTACCTTTTTCAATAAAAACTATACTATTTTCATGGAATTTTAGTTTTTAGAGAAAAAAGGTACTTTCTTCTTAAAAAAGGTTGAAAATTCAACCTTTTTGTAGAAAATTTATTATTTTAATTAAGAACTGTTTTTTTTTATTTAAAAATATAAATATAACTCGCCTTTTTTGGGTAAAAATTAAATTAATTTTTTTAAATTCGATTTTTTTTGTAAATTCAACTTTTCGGTAAAAAATTCGTCTTTTTGGTTTGAAAATTCATTTATTTAGTAGAAGATATAACTATTAGGTTGAAAACTTATTCAAGATTCTTTGATAAAAAATTAATTATTTTGGTTGAAAATTATACTATCAGTTTAAATATTCTTTGAAAATTTAAAATTTATAAATTAAAAAAAAAACTTTTTTTTAGAAAATTAATTTTGTTTATGTCAAAAATCATCCCTTTTGTTAAAATATGTAACTATTGGGTTCAATATTCAACAAAAAATTCAAAATTTATTTAAAAATTCGTTAGTTTGTTAAAAGTTAATCTCCTCTAATATAAAATCAGTTCTTTGTCTGAAAAATCCCTCTTTTTGTTGAAAATTAGGTTTTTTTAAATTAAAAATAAATTTTTCGGCTCTAAAATGTAGCAATTCCATTTTATGTCAAAAATTTCTCTTTTTTAGTAAAAAATTCGTATGTGGGACTGAGAAATCTTTCGTAGTTTAAAACTCAAATCTTTTTGTGGAAATTCCCCTTTTTCGTTTTGAAAATTCGTATTTTGGGGGTTATTTGAACTGCTTTTGATTGAAAATTAAAATCTTTTTTTCTGAAAATATCAAGTTTTACGCTTTTTGTTTAAAAAACAAATTTTATCGAGGGTTAGTCAATTTATGTAAGTATTAAACTAGGCTATGTTTAAAATGCCGTTTATTTCGGTTAAAAATTATTTATTTTGACTGGAAATCTGAATCTTTCATTTTTAATCACAATTTACCTTTTGAATTAACAACTCTACTATTTTCTTAAAAATTCATGCATTTGACTTATGTCTCACATAATTACATAAAAAATTGTTAACAATTATTTATACAATAAATAATAAGTTATTTGCATTATAAATAATAAAATTGAAAATGAACATTAAAATTCATGACTTTGCGCGCGTTAATTAGGTGTCGGAAGAAATTCGAAAGTTTTGTCGGAGTTAAGTCTTAGCTAACGAGCTAAATTTGTCATGCGTTCATTAACGAAGTGGACTCTCAAATATCATGAACGTTTTCATGAAAAAATCGTTAAAAAAATAACGCCTGTCTGCTACTCGTCTTGTCCTTAATTATGGGTGCAAAGAAAATTTATAATAGTAGACCGAAATGAAATTTAATTTATATTTTCATATTAAGGCCATGCATCGAGTGGGTCACGTGACCAAATTCGTACATTACGCTCACTTTTTTTATTTCCCAAATTATTTTCACACAAAACGCCACATTCTTAGTTCTTCTTGTTTAGTATTCCAAATTTTCAACTCGATGTGGCGTTTCGTGTGATAATAAGATGGGAAATAAAAAAAGTGGTCGTAAGGTAGGAATCTAGTCACGTCACATAACCCTATTCAGTTGAAAATTATATTTTTTATGAAAAGTTGAAATATTTTAATGAAAATTTTTATCTTTCACAATATTTTACTAAACCTTCGGAAAAAAATAAGAAAGTTCAAAAGAACTTTAGGATTTTTAAATGCTTGGAAAAAATAAAAAATCTCTTAAAAATATTGCAGAATCCTGTTGGAAAATTTGAGAAATCTTTTGAAATGTTTGGAAACGGTTAAAATATTTTTTAGAATACACATTTTTTTCAATAAAAAAAAAGTAATGATTTAAAATTTTCCTGGTAAACTTAAATAAATATTAAACTGTCAAAATTATTAAAACAATTCAAAAAATGTATTTCAAAATTTTCAACAATCTGAATTTTACTATAAAGTTATTGAAATCTTTTCAAGATTGAAATTATTCCTCAATTTATTTCAAACTTTTAAAGATATATGAAGCTTATTCGATTTTTTTTCTAAAATTTTCTAATCTTACACAACTGAAAAGTTTTACTTTTAAATTTTCAAAAAAAGCATAAAGATATCATAATTTTTTACATAATTAATTATTATTTTTAATAATATTTTGGTTGAGTAATGCCATAAGGTTATGGTTTTTTCAAAAAATTTTCAATTTTTTTCTACTTTTCACTCACAGCACGCTAATATTAAATGCAATTGATAAAAGAAATCGTTTTAAAAAATTATTATTGATTCTAAATATTTTTCCCAATGGTAATATTATATATTTGCAGTTTTATCTGAATTTTTCTACTTTTCGTTATTTTAAAATTAAAGTGAGGTAATTATTACTTCCAGTCAACAAAAATAATTGTTCACACAATATGTTATTAATTTTTATACTTTTCGATTTGCATAATGGTGGAAATTTTCGCTTTTTTTTTAATTTTTCAAATTTTTGTGCACTTTTCATTTAGCTTGATGAAATAATTAATGCAAATTAACAAAAAACATAATTGTTTAGAACAAGTTATTATTTTGTATAAGTCGCTTCTTCTATATTATTGATAGCGTTTAAATAAAAATAAACAAAAGTCATTAAACAAGAAACTAGTTAAAATAAACAAATTTTCATCGCTGAATATTATTTTAATCAATAGAATTGATATAAAAAGCAAAATGTGAAATTTTTGTGTCCCAGGAAATTAATTAAGAGTAAACTTTTTAATTGAGGTCAGAGGTAGAATATTGAGAAACCAATTTTTTGAGGTAAAAAAACACTCAATTAAAAACACATAGAATTTCTATATGAATAAATACAAACATTTTTAATATATCGTTTTTAAACTCTTTTGAATAATAATATTTTTCTTTTCAGATAATTTATAATTATTATTATTATCACCTGAAATTAAATTCCATAGTTAACAAGATTGTTTTAATTGAATTTTCTATTATTGTAATTATTATTTATTTCGATGTTTATAAATGTAAAAAGTAAAGTATAAAAAAGTTCATTTTTATTTAAAGAACTCCTAGTAAAAAATAAACGAATCATGTTATATACTATAGATAAATTTTATGTTGCTATCTAGAACGTCTCATGAACTCCAGAAACATTTTATGACTGTCTTGATGGCATTCAAAAGACGCCTTTCGTATAAAGTAAAGTAAAAAAAAATGTAAATTCAATAAAGTGCCATTACCTATCTATTCTATCCGAATAGAATTCTTGTTAAAAGATTTTATCAAAAGATTATTTTTTATCACGTAACTTTATTGGGAGAAGGATAATCAACTGATCCGAGTGACCTAACATTTGATTTCATTCTTTAGAGAAAAATATTTTTCAGCAACAAACGAGATTTGTTTACTGAACATGTTTTATTAAAAAAATTTTTGTATAAATAAACAAAAAATATGCAGCAGACAATACCCGTTTGATTTTCTTCTTCTTGATTTTGCCAAATGCGCTGTTAAATATAAAAAAATTACATGTATAATATAATAAACAAATAATAAATAAAAAACATTAACGATTTAGAGGCTAGTGCAAGAGTCTTAACAGAAATGTTATTTTTTTATCTAAAAGAATAAATTCCTAAGCGAGAAGATTAATACCTGTGTACCAATACAGAATACTAAAAAACAACTTCCAATGAAAAATAGAAAATTTAAATTTTCAGTTGTAAAAATTAATATTTAATCGAAGAAAATCAATTTTCAACAAAAAAAGTTTAATTTTTAGCCAAAGTGAACAATTTTTAACAAAGAAGATTAATTTAATATCAAAACAGGATAAGTCTGCAATTAAATAGAGAAATTTTTAACCAAGAAAGATACATTTTTAGCTAAAAAATACAGTGATTTAATTTTCAGGTGAAAATATTTATAAAAAAAAAGTTCTTAACAAGGAATTAAATTTTAAACCAATCTTCAACCAAAAAAATTAATTTTTAAGCAAAACGATAAATTTTCATTAGAATATTTCTATTAGCAAGTAGAAAATATAAGTTTTTTACAAAAAATTTAACAGTTGTTTTCAGGTAAAATAAAAGAATTTTCTCAAGACATTTTGAGTTTTCCAATTAAAAAAGCGAACTTTTAAAAAATGTTAACTTTCAATTAAATAGTTTAATTTTTAATTGCAAAAGATAAATTGGGAACCAAAAATGGTATCCTGACATCGTCAGTTAATATTAATTTTTAACTTAAAAAAAGAAAACGAGGATAAAGAATAGTTAAATTTTAAACTAATCAAATAAATTATCAATTAAAATGATGAATGTTTAATCAAGTAATTAATTTGCAATTTTCAATACAATACATGAATTTTTCTCCAAAAAGATAAGCTTTTAATGAAAAATGAGTAGTTATCTTAAATAGAAAAAAAAACAAGTCATTTTTAGCAACATAGTGGAATCGTAAGCCAAATAAATGAATTTCTTATTTAAAAAGATCAATATTTTAGTAAAAAATACAAAAAGTCAAATTATGATTTTTAAACATAAAAAAAATTATTTTAAATTAAGTTCTGCTATAAAATACTTTAATTTTAAGTTAGTTAGTTGAACTTTCAATAAAAAAAAAAGAAATTTGGAACCAAAAATGGAAAATTGATATTTTCAGTTACGAGAAATAATTGTTGTTAAGAGCACAGATTTATAATTAAATAGTTAGATTTTCAAGCAAAGAAATGCATTTTTAATTAAATGAATGAATTTTCAATCAAATGAAGAATTCTTTAACAAATAGTCCAATTTTCAGTGAAAAATACAAATTTTTAAACAAGAAAATAAATTTTTGACTAAAAATGTTAAACTTGAATTTTTAACAACAAAAAAATAATAATTTGAGAAAAACAACACGAATTTTTAACAAAATAGTTAAATTTCCAAACAAAAAAGTCAAAATTAAAAAAAAAACATGGTAAATTTTCTAATAAATGGTTAAGTGTTCAGTTACAAAAAATAAATTTAGAACCAAAAATGGAATACTGAAAGTGGTAGTTGAATTTCATTTTTTAGTAAAAAAAAACAAAGGAAGAGAATATTAAAATTCTAAACCAAATGAAATCATATTTTATAAAAATGGTGAATTTTTAATCAAGTAATTAAGTTTTAACCAAATAGTTAGATTTTTAATGAAAAGGATTAATTTTTAACAAAAAACCGGAAAGGTTGATTACGATCTTCAATATCCTAAAAAAAAATGTAGTCTAGACTAAGTTTTGCTATTCGTGAAAAATGTTTACAAAGTTTGAAAAACTATTACACACTTTTGGGAAAAAATACTATTTTCACATTCTTGTTTCTTTCTCAAAAATGTCAGTGTCTAAAATAAACAAATTGTCGGCCAGGAGTTTTCTCATATCTGAAAGGATTTTCTTACTCAACACATATTTTATGTATGTTATGCTGATGAATAAACGTCTGACGGCGAAACGCGAAGCAGTTTCAAGAGATGCACCTTTTTCGTGAGCATTTTCCGTTTTCCTGAAACTCTCTCCAGAAAAATCTCTAAGATTCGCAGCTGACCATTTTTATACTTTATCGACATTTTATTATATATATTTATTTATTTATTTTGCAGGCTAAAAATAAAGTGAAAATTGAATGATTTTTTAACACTTTTGCTATGATTGTTTCTTGCTGTTATGAGATAGAAAAAAGTTCATACAACGAACTTTGTGGATCATAAAAAAACCTTCAATACCATCTTTTTTTAAACAATTCATGACTAACAGTTTCCGAGATAATAATTTGTTAATTAAGGATAGCATGTTTTCGAAAAAGCTTAGGTTTTTATGAATTTTTTATAATATGAAAAATATTTTGTTTGAAAAGTATACTTGATGAACCATCTAGGAGATAGTTATAGATGCGGAAAATATTGTTTGAAAAATTTTAATTTGCAATTTTAGAGAAGTGTCCGAAGTTATGATAATTTTTTTTTATCAGAGAGTAATATACAGGGCATAAGACTTTGAAATAAAGTCATTTTTCTGCGACCCACAGCTTAAATACAAAAATTGTTATAAACAATTAATTATTGCTGCGATTTTCGCGAAAATGAAAAATTCCCATTTCTTGTCCAAAGAAAAGCCAGATATAAAAGTTTACGCAGTAAAATGTTCCTCTTTGAAATAGTTACAAAAGATTCTTTTAATTCTTTTTAAAATTTAATGGATATTATTTATTTGTTAATTGAACCTCAATTATTGTTTACTGTAAGTATATAATTTTCTGATGTTGAAAAATATTGAAAAGTGTTACAATTTTTTTGTACTAAATTTGTCAAAATTTCCGGCGGATTTGGAAACAGTGTAAAATCCCTCAATAGAATTGGTAAATAAAATTCAAGTTTTTTAAATTGTTTAAGAAAAACAGTATTTAAAAAGAAATTGCCGATATTAAGGAAAAAAATGTGGAAATAAGCAAAAAAATTGTTGCTACTGATTCTTCGCAGTGACATTGTGAAAATAGTTCAAAAATTATAATTATGATAACAAATCCGCAGCTTCACTACTGTTAATAAATAAAAATTAAAAAAAAACCATCTTCAAAATTTTCGTCAACATTTTATAAATGTTCTCAAAAATTATTTTACTTTAGAATATTTTCAAAACTTCTAAATATTGATAAAATGATTCGAGTTCTTCGAAATTTTGTTTTAATTTATCTAAAACTGTAAAAGATACCTTTAAGTTTTTCAGATCGTTTTTTGACGATTTTGTCAATGTTTTTTGGAATATTCTTAAACATTCTTTAAAAAATCGATTTGAAAAAAAATAATATTAATTTTTCTAGGAATCATCAAGAGATTTGTTTTTCACTTTTTTCAAACCCTTTTGAAAATATACATTTTGTTTGAAATAACTTAAAATCTTTTTAAGTTTTAAATCATTTTAAACCTTCTCAGTATGTATAAAACATATTCGATTTTTTAAATGAAATTGTTCAATCTTGGAATATTAGATAAATTACAAAATTTGCAAAAGTATTAGAAAATGTTTTCAAATATATTTGAATTATCTCTTAAAATTCATTTTTCAGAATAAAAAAAAATGTGGAATTATTCGAAGAATATTTAAAAAAATCATTTAATATCTTGAAATATCTCAAAATGGTTATGAAGCATACACTTTTTCCAAATTTTCAAAAATTTAAATGAAAAAAAAGGTAAATCTTTCAAATATTTAACTTATTTTAAAACTATTTGAAAACATAAGAAAGTTCCAAATATCTTTTGAAACATTCCAAAGTTCTCCTCAACTTTTCTAAAATTCTGCAAAATAAAAAATAATGCTATTTCAATCATTTTAATTCATTTTAAGACATAATTTCTTTAAAAAAATTTAAAATTTATTCAGAAATAATAATAAAAATTTGTTATAAATATTTTTCTAAACAGTGTATGATAATCATTAATTATGCAGTTACATCATTTATTTATTACAAGCGCTGTCCGAACCAATTATGATTTAAAGGCCAATATTTTTCCAAGTGTTACTGAGAAAATTTTGAATTTGTTAATCTAAATTATTTATAATAATTAAATTTTATTATGTTTCAACAACTATTATAGATGTTTATTATTTTTTGACGTATGTGTATCAATTCAGCTAAATAAAGATATTAAGATCTCCAAAAATCTGAAACTATTTCTCGTAATAATTATTGTTAACTTTTTAATTATTTTTCTGAATAAATGTAATTTCTACACTTATTCAAATAATGTTTAGAAAACTAACTTTTCTAACAAAATCATTTATAAAAATTAAATTACCAATAAGCAAATTATTTGTATTAATTATTTGTATTTATATAGGACTAAATAATATTCAAAAAGTAGTTATTTGATCACAAATAATTTTTTGGTAACACAACTTCTTCAATCATGTGAGTAAAAATTCATTGAGTAAACAAATGAAGAAGGCAAACTCTGCTAGTTGAAGGCTCTTTGAGAAGTGAATGCACTTTAATTAAAAAAAAAAGAAAACAGGAGCAATAATTTGAAAGCTCTAGAAATTTTTTTACAGGGAACCACCACGATGGTTGACTTAATTATATTTTGAATGAAAATTTTTTAATTGAAAATTGAGATCTTTTATAAGTTGATTCGAATTAGTTTTTTGTACAAAAGCAGCAAACGGGGTAATCTCCAACATGTGGGGTAAATTGGGATAATTCTAAATTGATAGTTTAAATAAAAACAAGGTGGTTTTAACTAGAATCTAGAACTTAAATTTAAATTGAACTTATTTAGCTTTAACTAAATTCAGGTCCAAAATTACACCTTTTGACAGTAAATAGTAGTAAGAAATTAGTCATTTTTCATCACTGCTATCATAATGAGAATCGTTAATCAAATTTACACTAGAGAATTTTCAAGCATAGAGGAACAACTTCGAGCGTGAAGATAATTTTGAAAAATGTCAAACTGAGCTGTAATATACTGTCAAAGTGGACTAAAGAAAAAAAGGCAAAACAAAAGGACACGATAAGCGAGCTAAAATGTAGGTGCTTCTATGTGAGAGAGACCATTGTACTTAACTATAGTAAATTAAAAATGTACTCTACGGTCTGATATGTCCCAGGCTTTCACTATTTCATTAGATCAACCACCCGAACACAGGCATGAAAAAATAGTTTGTATTGTGGTCTAGAAAAAATTTTTAATTGACTGATTTAAAGAGAAGAGTTGGTATAACTATTTATTTTACCCAATGAACTCTATTCTGATTAGCATCCTTCTGAAAAATTGGCATTCCAAAAATGTTCGTCATTGATGCTTTATAAAAACAGTTTCATTAATTTTTTCTCCAATCATAGAAACAAAATTTTTGTCATTAAAAAACATGAACCGTATCATAAAATGTAAAGCTGTCTCAAAGAAAAATGCAATTCTTCATTCAAGTTTCGATTTGTGAAAAACGAAGCAATCTGCTGGAACTGACAGATAGCTTATCTTTTTCTCTGAGCATTTTATAAAAATAAAATTTTTTATCATTTTCTGTCTCAGCAGAAATGCTAATTTGACATTTTAGCATCCATTTGGAAAATTGACATTTATAATACATGCGTAACTTATGCTTTAGAAATGGTTTCTCAAATAAAAATATTAAGAAATTTCCTAAAAAGGAAACATGATCCAGATTAGAAAATGTAAAGCAGCTCAAAGAAAAATACAATTCTTCACTTTAGTTATGTTTTGTCAACGAGGAAAGTCATCTGTTGGTGTTGATAGACAGTTTATTTGATTTTTTTTGTCCGAGTATTTCATAAAAAATAATTTTTATATTGTGTTCCAAGAGAAATGCTAATTCGACTGTGCAGAGAAAAATTAGTTTAACTATTCATTTATTCCAAATAATTTCGATCCTGATGAGCATCTATGTGCCAAATTGACATTTCGAAAATGTGCGCAGTTGATATTTCATAAAAACCCTTTCACTAATGGTTTCTCAAATCATTAAAAGAAAATTTTCATAAAAAGAAAACAAAATCCGTATTAGAAAATGTATAGCTGCTCAAAGAAAAATACAATTCTACATTTTAGTTATGTTTTGTCGATAAGAACAGTTGCTGGTGTTAAACAACAAATTTTTTTTTGAGCATTTGATCCAAAAAGATGTCCATTTATATTTTGTTTCAGTACAAATTCTAATTTGATTGGACTGTGCAGAAGAGTTGGTTCAACTATTTATTTATTCCAAAGAAATCGATTCTGATTAGCATCCATGTCGAAAAGAGACATTCCGAAAATGTTCATAATTGATGTTTCCTAAAAACCCTATCATCAATTTTTTCTTAAATCATAGAAGCAAAATTTTCTTACAAAAGAACCATACTTATTTTACAAGAATTTGATAAAAAAATATGTCTTTTTACATTTTCTTTTGGTACAAATGTTAATTTGACTGGAGTGTACAGAAGAGTTGGTTCAACTACTTTTTTATTTCAAAGAATGCGATCCTTAATAGTAAGCATATTCAAGATTGCCATTCCGAAAATTTGCGTGATTGATGCTTTATAAAAACTCTTT
The DNA here is from genome assembly GCF_010883055.1 of Belonocnema kinseyi. Classification (NCBI taxonomy): domain Eukaryota; kingdom Metazoa; phylum Arthropoda; class Insecta; order Hymenoptera; family Cynipidae; genus Belonocnema; species Belonocnema kinseyi. The sequence goes on from NC_046660.1 coordinate 29,707,056, forward strand.
TACCAAAGGCGTCTCAAATCATAGAAAAATCATTTTCGTAAAAACGAAACAAGACCTGTATTATAAGATGTAAATCTGCTCAAAGAAAAATGCAATTCTTCATTTTAGTTATGTTTTGTCAATGAGGAAAGTAATCTCCTGGTGCCGATAAACAGATTCTTTTTGCAAACATTTGGTCAAAAAAAGCCTTTTTAGGGTGTTTCGGTACAGATGTAGAATGAACTAAAATATACAAAAGAGTTGGTTCAACTAATTATTTATTCCAAAGAACTCGATCCTGATTAGCATCCATCTGAAAAATTGGCATTCTGAGAATGTTCGTAAGCAATGTTTCATAAAAACACTGTCACCAATGGTTTCTAAAATCATTGAAAGAAAATTTTCTTAAAAAGAAAACAAGATTCGTATCAAAAAATGTAAACCTGCTCAAAGAAAAATGCAATTCTATATTTTTTAGTTATGTTTTGTCAATAAGGAAAGTTGCTGTTGTTGAACGACAAATTATTTTGTTTTCGAGCATTTGATCAAAAAAGATGTCTATTCATATTTTGTTTCAGTACAAGTTCTAATTTGACTAGATGGTGCAGAAGAGTCGGTTCAACTGTTCATTTATTATAAAGAATTCGATCCGGATTAGCATCCATGTGGAAGATTGATATTCCGAAAATGTACGTGATTGATGCTTCATAAAAACTCGTTTACCAGTGGCTTCTAAAATCATAAAAGAAAATGTTCGTTAAAAGAAGACAAGACCCGTATTATAAGATGTAAATCTGCTTAAATCAAAATACAATTCTTCATTTTAGTTATGTTTCGTCAATAAGGAAAGTAGTCTGCTGGTGTTGATAAACATTTTTTTTGAGAATTTGATCAATAAGGATGGTTACTAATATTTTGTTTCGGTACAAATGGTAATTTGACTGCACTGTACAATAGAGTTAGTTGAACTATTTATTTATTCCAAGGAACTCGATCCTGATTAGAATCTATGTTGAAAATTAACATTCCGAATATGTGCCTAATTGATGTTTCAGAAAAACCCTTTCACCAATGGTTTCTCAAACCATAGCAAACAAAATTTTCGTTCAAAGAAAAGCAGGATCTAAATCATAAAATGGAAATCTCAAAGTAAATCTCAACTTTCGAAGAAAAATGCAATTCTTTTTAGTTATGTTTTATGAATTATGGAAATAAATTATCTGGTCGTAATAGCAGACAACTTGTTTTTTTTCAACAACTTCATAAAAAATGTTTATTTTATATTGTGTTCCGGAAGAAATTCTACTTTGACTAAACTAAACAAAAGCGATTGTTTAACTAATTATTTATACCAAAGAACTAGATTCTGATTAGCATCCATGTGGAAAATGGACATTCAGAACATGTGCTTATTGATGTTTTATGAAAACCGTTTTCCTAACAGTTTCTCAAATCAAGAAAAAGAAAAATCATCCTAAAAAGAAAGAAACATCTATGTAATAAAATGCGAAGCTGTTTCAAAGAAAAATGATGTTTTTTATTCTAGTTATGACTTGTCAATAATGTAAGTAATCTATTTGTGTCAATAAATAGTTTATTGTATTTTTCCCGTGTGAACATTTTTTTTCATCCAAAAACTAATTTCTGAAAAGCACCTAATTCAAGATGAATGAAAATCAATGGATATACCTTCAGTTAAATCAAAAAAGCTCTAGGGTTTTAAAGATCTCAGGAAACTATTCTCCATGACCTACCTATTTCTCTAACCGGCAAGAATATCATTCGTGCTAGAACTTATGGACCATCTCCCGTGACGGTCTGGAAGACGATGGATCCTCTGAGAAGCTATCAGTTCCCAAATCGAAATTGCACACTGCTGGTGTCAAAAATTCAACTGATAGAATCCTTGAAACTAAAACCTTCTTTTTCACAAATCACAGTACAACAAGAAGATGGTACCAATGGATTATAAAATCTTTTATAAGATGGCTAAAACCACACCAACTTCCAACTGCCACAAACAATATCCGGAGCTTCCTGCTTCACAAGACCACCCGCGTTTCACAGAGGATTATTATTTTCTTATTGTTATTATAAACGGAGAGCTCAAAGGATTAAGCGACGGATTTTGAGGAGCCGAAAACCGACACCATGTACCTTCCGCGACGATTGAGGAACTGACCCGCACCCCACATAGGAGTCTGTTTCGTTATGTCGGGGGGTGGATGTGCAGGTTGGGGTGAGTAAGTCGAGGACCGGCGCGGAATGGTGACGAAGAGGGCGGAGGGGGGAGGTTGCAGCCGAGGGTGGTTCCAGCCTCGCGGCTGCGCCCTTTTCCCTTCTCCCCGCTCCTGCAAGCCCATCGTCTCCAGCCCGTTTCTCACCCTAACCACCTCAACCCCTCACACACTGCTCATGCCACTGGCCCCTCCGTGATGTATCATCGTATCACTTTATGTCTCCCGTAACGTTTTATTAACCAGAAATCAAGTGCCCCAATTCCAGTCCATCCTTGTACGAGCGCCAGCTACCTAAACCATCATCAGAAACAGGCTGTAAGCGCGTAATAAATTTTTAACCATGGATATTTAATTTGTATTAACAAAAAGGCACCTTTTGTAAGAAAATAGATGAATTGTCGACTAAAGAAAAAAAAATTTTCAAACAAATGGAGGAATTTTTAAATAGAAAATATTAATTTTTCGACCCAAAGTGGAAGAGTCAAGTTTTCAGTTAAAAAATTAATTTTCGAATAAATTTATAAATCTGCAACTGAAATTATTAATATTAAACTGGAATACTTGAATTTTTAACCAAATAGTCGAATTTTCTTTTTAAAAAGTCAAATGCTCAGCCGAAAATGAAATAGCTATATTTGCAGCTAAAAAAACAAATTTTTAACCAAGGTGTTGAATTTTCAATAAAAATTTAACTAGAACACTTTAATTTTCTACAAAAAAATGAATTTTTAAACAAGATGATTAATTTTAAAACAAGAAATTTAATTTTGTTTCACAAAATAAGATTTCCTAATAGATAAAATTAATTTGAAACAAAAAAGTACAATTTTCAACTGAAAAAGAATTTTTTAACTAAATAGAGGAATTTTGAACTATAAAAGATCAATTTTAAGCTAACAATGTAATACTTAAATTTTTAATAAAAAACAAAATTAATTTTTGAACAAAAAGATTTGTTTTAAACCAAAAATTACGAATTTTAACAAAACAGTTAAATTTCAAAATAAGAGACTCACTCTCAACCAAATAGTTGAATTTTTAATTTAAAAAAAATCAGTTATAAAACAAAAACGGAATAGTTTAATTTTTATTTAAAAAATTTATTTTTCATCATATTGATGAATTTTTGACTGAAATAATATATATTTAACAAAAAAGGTTAAATTTTCAGCTAAGAGATAAATTTCGCCTAAAAAATATCAATTCACAAAAAAAATGAAATGATAGATTTGGTTCTTTCACGACGATTCAGTATATTAAAAATGGAATAGTTAAATTTTCAGTTAAAAAATTAATTTTCGAACAAATTTATAAATCTGCAACTGAAATTATTAATATTAAACTGGAATACTTGAATTTTTAACCAAATAGTCGAATTTTCTTTTTAAAAAGTCAAACGCTCAGCCGAAAATGAAATAGCTATATTTGCAGCTAAAAAAACAAAATTTTTAACCAAGGTGTTGAATTTTCAATGAAAATTTAACTAGAACACTTTAATTTTCTACAAAAAAAAAACGAATTTTTAAACAAGATGATTAATTTTAAAACAAGAAATTTAATTTTGTTTCACAAAATAAGGTTTCCTAATAGATAAAATTAATTTGCAACAAAAAAGTACAATTTTCAACTGAAAAAGAATTTTTTAACTAAATAGATGGATTTTGAACTATAAAAGATCAATTTTAAGCTAACAATGTAATACTTAAATTTTTAATAAAAAACAAAATTAATTTTCGAACAAAAAGATTTGTTTTAAACCAAAAATTACGATTTTTAACAAAACAGTTAAATTTAAAAATAAGAAAGACTCATTCTCAACCAAATAGTTGAATTTTTAATTTTAAAAAAATCGGTTATAAAACAAAAACGAAATAGTTTCATTTTTATTTAAAAAATTTATTTTTCACCATATTGATAAATTTTTTACTGAAATAATGAATATTTAACAAAAAAGGTTAAATTTTAAGCTAAGAAATAAATTTCGCCTAAAAAATATCAATTCACAAAAAAAATGAAATGATAGATTTGGTTCTTTCACGACGATTCAGTATATTAAAAATGGAATAGTTAAATTTTCAGTTAAAAAATTAATTTTCAAACAAATTTATAAATCTGCAACTGAAATTATTAATATTAAACTGCAATACTTGAATTTTTGAACAAATAGTCGAATTTTCTTTTATAAAAGTCAAATACTCAGCCGAAAATGAAATAGCTATATATATATATATATATATATAGTATATTTGCAGCTGAAAAAACAAATTTTTAACCAAGGTGTTGAATTTTCAATGAAAATTTAATTAGAACACTCCAATTTTCTATTAACAAAAATGAATTTTTAAACAAGATGATTAATTTTAAAACATGAAATTTAATTTTGTTTCACAAAATAAGATTTCCTAATAGATAAAATTAATTTGCAACAAAGCAGACAAATTTAAAACTAAGAAAGACCAATTCTCAACCAAATAGTTGAATTTTTGACTTTAAAAAAATCAGTTATAATATAAAAACGGAATAGTTTAATTTTTATTTAAAAAAATTTTTTTTCACCATATTGATGATCGTTTGACTGAAATAATGAATATTTAACAAAAATGTTAAATTTTAAGCTAAGAGATAAATTTCGCCCAAAAAATATCAATTCACAAAAAAATGAAATGATAGATTTTGTTCTTTCACGAAGATTCAGTATATTAAAAATGGAATAGTTAAATTGTGGGTCCGGATGCAATAAGGGCACATAAAATTTTTTCGTGCGAAAACGAAGTCCCCTGGAGGCTTTAGAAAAAATTTTCGAATTTTAAT
>NC_046660.1:29712185-29714469 GCF_010883055.1 Belonocnema kinseyi
TTAAAACAATAGTTGAATTTTTTAAACTGAAAATTCAAGTGTTCCTCACAAAGCTATTAAATTTGTAGAAAACTGGGATTTCTTGCTACAAAGTTAATGTATGTGGTTAAAAATTCATATTTTGAATCGAAATTTTATTCCTTGGATTAAAAAGTTAACTATTAGGTTGAAATTTCGTTTTTTTTTAATTGTACTATTTTGTTAAAAATTCATTTATAATGTTGAAAAAATAAAATTTAAAAACTAGAAAGGCATGTTTTTTGTTGAAAAATCCTCTTTTTTTGGATAAAATTAATCTTCTTGTTTAAATATTCATTTTTTTCGTTAAAAATTCAGCTGATTTTAAAATTTAAATTAATCCTGTTGATTTATCATTTTATTTGAAAATATATCAATTTGTTTGAAAATTAATTTTTTCAACTGAAAAATTAATTATTCTATTCTTAATTGAAAAGAAATTCTTTTCAGTTGAAAAATCGATTAAATGTTTGGAAATTCGTCTTTTTTGTTTAAAATTCATCTGTTTCAGTTGAAGATACAAAGTTTCAGTTAAAAATTCTTTAATTTGGACAAAATTTAATGTTTTAAAATCAATATTCAACTATTCAGCCTTTCTGATACGAAATTGATCTTTTTGTTTAAAATTTAAATTATTCTAGTAAAATATTCATCATTTTAGTTAAAAATTGATTTATTAAACTGAGAATTTAACTCCTCCATTTTTCGTTGAGAGTTGATATTTTTAATATAAACATTTCTCTGTTTGGTTTAAAATTTGTCGTTCTTCTTCATTGAAAATGCATCAATTTGGAAGAAAATAAAATTTTTTAAATTTAATATTTCACTATATATTATTGGCTGAAAATGGAACTTTTTAGTTCAAAATTCTATTCGCTGGTTAGAAACTTGTCACTTTTTTATTTTGAACATTTATTTTTTCGTAGTTAAAAATTGCTATATTTTTTCAAATTTAACTACTCTATTGCTACCTGAAAATGGACCTTTTCTGTTTAAAAATTCGACTATTTGGTTAGGGTTTTTTTTAGTTAATTTAAGTTTTTTGTTGAAAATTAATTTGTTTTCCCAAAAGCTTGTCTTTTTTTGAAGAAAATTAATTTTTTTGTTTGAAAATTGATCTTCTTGATTAAAAGTGTATCTTTTCACAGAAAATTAAAGTATTTCATTTCAATTTTAACTACAAAAATTGAAAATTCAGCATCGTCTTGAAAATTATTTTTTTTAACTGCGATTTCAGCTATTCTATTTCTGACTGAAAATTCATTTTTTTAGTAGAAAATTCAACTATTTGGTTAAAAAATCAAGTATTCCCGTTGATTTTCGTAATTTTAGTTGAAAATTTATCAATTCAATTGAAAATTCGTTTTTTAATTGAAAAGATATGTAATCCATTTCTTGAGAATTGATATTTTTAGGCAAAAATTCCTCTATTTGTTTGAAAATTTCTTGTTTGTTTTAGTTGAAAATTCATGTATTTTATTAATAAAAACCTTCTTTTCGTAGCAAGGTAATCTTCCTGTTTAAAAATTATTCTTATTATGTACCAATTCATCTTTTCAATTAAAAATTCATCTATTCGTTCAAAATTTAACCATTTAAATTTAAAATTAATCTTCTTGTTCGAAAATGTATATTTTAAAATTGAAAGTTCATCTATTTAGTTGAAAATTTGTCTTTTTTAGTAAAATGTTTTACCTTTTTGTTGAAAATTAATGTATTTTGTTGAAAAATCGACTTTTTAAAAGAAAAATAATATTCTCGTTTGAAAATTGATCTTCATGATTAAAAATTATCCATTTTATAGAAAATTTAAGTTTTCCATTGAAGTTATTATTACTTAAATAGAAAATTGACTTTTTAACGGAAAATTTAGCTATTCAATTTCTAGCTAAAAATTCACCTTTTTAATAGTATATTCAACTATTTCGTTGAAAATTCAAGTATTCCCGTTGAATTTTCATAATTTTAGATCAAATTTATCAATTGAATTTAAATTTACTTTTAATTAAACATTTCAGCATTTCATATTTGGTGGGAAATTTCTTTCTTTGGTTGAAAATTTATCCTTTTTAGCTGAAAATTCATGTATTTGTTAAAAAATCGTCTTCCTAATAGAAAATTCATCCTTTTTTTAGATCACTTCCATTAAAAATTTATTTTTTAACTGAAAATTGTGGGTCCGGATGCAATAAGGGCACATAAAATTTTTTCGTGCGAAAACGAAGTCCCCTGGAGGCTTTAGAAAAAATTTTCGAATTTTAATTTT
>NC_046660.1:29714569-29724439 GCF_010883055.1 Belonocnema kinseyi
TAGTTGAATTTTCAACTGACCAAAAATTTTAACAAAAATTAATATATTTAATTTTCAGTGAAGAAATTAATTTAAAACCTGGAGGAAAATTTTTAACTAAAACGACTGATTTTCTAACACTTAAGTCAAAATTTTGAACAAAATAAATAAATTTTACAACAAATAGTAAAGCTTCAACTAGAAAAGATTTTTTTTTTAAATATCAAATTTTTAGTTGAAAAAATAATTTTCTGAAAAAGACGAATTTTAAATTAAAATAGTAAATGCTTAAACCAAGGATTGGAAATTGCAACTAAACACAAAATGATTTAAAGTCCACCAAAAATACGAATTTTTAACTAAAGATAAGGTTTTTCACGAAACTATTTAATTTCTAGTTAAATTTTTAACTAAAATAATGAACCTTTAATCTTGCATTCTTTGAGAGGAATGAACCTTTTTTTACAAAGAAAAGAATATTTTAAAGTAACTAGTTCAATCTTCAACCACAAAAATGAATTTTTAACTAAATTTATAATTTTTCAAATAAAAAATAAACAGCTAATGAAATAGTTGAATTTTCAACCGGAAAAAATGTATTTTTGATCAAATAGATACATTTTTAAGAAAATAAATGAATTCTCAAAAAAGAGAGCATTTTTTAACCTTAAAGATGAACTTTTAAACCAATAAACGGCGTGATTACATTTTCAACCCAAAAGGATTTTTTTACCTTGGAGGAACAAATATTGCAACCAAATTGTTGTTACATTATTTGTTTGAAAATTATTTGACTAAAAAATGAATAGAAAAATCCAAGCTAGCAAAGTTTTCAAGAATTTATTGTTAAACGTTTTTGAAAAAATATTAACATTCATCAAGAAATAGAGCATATAGAGCATAATTAATATTGAATTCTGGTGTTTCAGCTCTGTGCGTCGCGGCGCGACACACAGTGAATCCTGAACCTTTACCAGGAGCAGTTGGTACGTGCGCAACGTGAGAAAAGTAAGAGTCTAAATTGGAACTGGAAGCAGGAAGAAATAAAAGAGTCTTTAAACTCTTTAGTGGTGAAAGGGTTTAGAAGAGGGGCATTAGGATGTGGATCTTGACAAATTACTTTAGTAGGGTATCTTCCAAAGCGATCGAACTGCACTCTTCTTATTCCCTCTACCGGATGAAAAGGAGAGATAGAGGTGAAGATCCCGTGACGTAAGGATTGGATACAAACCTGGAGTCTAAGCTAAACTAAACTATCTAGCTTTGGAACTTAATTAAGTGAGTTGAGGATTTCGATTCTAGGTGGTTCTGTCTCCCGGCTCGATATGTGAGAAGTAGAGAAATATAGAAGCCAATAAAATCCCCTTCCTCTCCTCCCACACTTTCCCCTTCCACTTAAACCTAATTCCCTTCTCCGTCCCTACTTCCCCTCACCGTTCCTCAAAAAGTTTGTCTTTTATCCCTTCTCTAACTACTTCCCCTCCTCTTTTCCCTCTTGCGACGTAGCCCACATATTCCCTCACATTTTCAGTTAAAAGAATATGCTTTTACTAAAATTTAACGAAGTATCCACAAAATATTTACATCTATATCTACCTCTTCTACCACTCCTACTTCACATAACCACTTCCACTACCTTTACTTTCCCTACTATCATTTCAACCTTTGCTTCCCTATTCTTCCCAAACTGCTTTCTCATCTACACATTACCCACACTTGCCCTCAATACCTGCATCCGCTTATTTCCTTTAACTTCGCCCAGTTTTGCTCCTTCCTCTATTCAAACTTCGATCTCCATCCCTTTCGAAACTACTTTCTAACCATCTATTCTACCACCCCTATTTCCACTCTCCTCTCCTAATTCCCCTAACATTACTTCAGCCTTTGCTTATCCGTTCTTCTCCAACTTCTTCCAATTCTACTCACACTTAACCTCACCTTAAACATACTTTCCATCTCTTCCTCCATCTTCTCCCTCTCATCACTTCAGCCACATTGGCCCTCATACAGTCATTTAAAGAATAAATTTTGTACCGAATTTGAGTGAACTATGAACAAAATAGTTACATTTTTACATATCCGTCCTACCACCCCTACTTATCCTCTACTCATATACTTTTCCTACCTTCACTTCAAAATTTGTTTCTCCATTTTTCCTTAGGTCTTTTTCATCTACGTCGACCTCTCCTCGCCTTAGCTACACTCCCACTCAATACCTCACCCTCTTAGTTCATTTTACTTCACCTAGATCCGCTCATCCCCAATCTTCAAATTTAACGTTACATTTCTTGTCCAACTACTTCCCCTCCCTTTTCTCCCCTTCATCAGTTTCCCTACATTGCACCTCACTTTGTGAGTTAAAAGAATACACTTCCTACTGAAACTAAATTAATTATCAAAAAAATATAAAAATTTTTACCCACCTCTCCTATCATCTCCACTCCTACTTCCCCTATTTTACCTTCAGCCCTTGCTTTTCTATTCTTTCTTAAATTGTTCCTTATCTACTTTCACCTCTCCTTACATTGCCCACACTTCCCCTCAATATATCTATCCCTTATTTCCTTTCGCTTCACCTAGTTGTGCTTCCCTCACTCACCTCAGTTTTATATTTGAAGTTAGGAGTTGGGAGTTACGAATTCCCCTCACTTCCCCTTCTTGAAAAAAGTAGGACGGAGCAAAGAACGGAAACTCGACCTGGGCTTTTAAGCCCTAGGCTCTGTAAACGTGAAAATATAAATTTTCTTTAAAGAAGTTGCATTATCAATCCGAAAACATGAATTTTCATCTAAAAAGTTCGTTTCCAAACAAGCAGTTGCAGTTCCTACTGAAATAGTTGAGCGTTTAAGCCAAAAAGACAAAATGAACAAAAGAGTTGGTTTTTATATTAAAATAGAATTTCAGCGAAATTTTAAAATTTTCAAGCAAAAACAGAAAAAAAAAACCAATTAAAAAAAATAGAGTCATATTCAACCCATGCAAGCGAATTTTGGACAAAGAATTTCAACTTTAAACCAGGAAAGAACTGCCTGACATGAAAGATTTTTAGTTTTAAAAAAATTATTTTTTAACAAAACAGTTACATTTTTCATCAGACATAAATCTCCAACCAACAACTAATTTATTTTTTAAAAGAAAATTAACTTTCAAACAAGTCGTTGAATTTTTAGAAAAAAATATTATTTGTCAAAGGAAAGTAAAGTAGGTGATACTTAACTAAAAAAATAATTTTGAAACAATGAGGATTTTTCAGTCAAGAATGAAAAAAGATTTTAACAAAACGTTTAAATTTGTAAGCCAAAAAGAATTCTATTCTACAACAGAGTTTAATGCTTGGAGTCCTAAATAAATAAATAAATTTTTAATTATTAAAACAAACTTTTCACACAAAGAAAACTATTTTTAAGAGAATAGTTATATTTTTCATCGAAAAGCAGAATTTGCATTAAACAAAAAATTTAATTTTTAACCAAGAAAATTCATTTTCAACCAAGTAGTTGAATCTCTAACCTAACAAAATTAATTCTCAAAGAAAAATATACGATACCTGATATTTAAGAAAAAAATAATAGTAATAATTTTGATACAATAAAGATTTTTCATCCAATAATAAAAAAAGGTTTTAAGCACATTTTTAATTTTCAAAGAAAAACGGTCTAACTTGCAACAAATAAGTTGAATTCTCTTTCCGAAAATAAGAATTTAAAATAAAATTTATATCAATAAAAAAAAACTTCAATTTTCAAACAAATAGATTAACTTTTTATAAAGATCACGAATAAAAGCAAAATAAGATGAATTAAAAACAAAATAAATCGTGTTGAAACAAAATAGTTTAATTTTTATATGAAAAATTTAAATTTCAACAAAAAAACTAGTTTTCAACAAAATAGTTACATTTTTATCAGAAAGATAATTCAGCAACCAAAAAAAATTTATTTTTAATCGAAAAAATCTACTAACAAGCAAGTAGTTAAATTTTTAACCTAAAAAGGTTTATCATCAACGAGAAACATGATATTTGATAGAAACAATATATGTAATTTTGAAACAATACAGACTTTTTAGCCAAAAACAAAAAAAATCCAACGAAAATTCCGAATTTTTAATCCAATTAATATAATTTTCTACAAAAAAGTTGAATTTCCGTACCGGAAATAAGAATTTTTAACAGAAATTCAAATTATCATGAAAATATTTAAATTTTGAAACAAATATTCAACTTTTTATCAAGAGGTTAAATTTTAGAAAAAAAGACGAATTTTGGATAAAATACATGAATTTTAAACAATGTAGATTCTTTTTTAATTAGAGGATACAAGTTTCAAACAAAATATCTATTTTTAATCAAAATAGTTACATTTTTCATAAATCAGATAAATCTACAATCAACAAGAAATTGATTTTTAACTAAGAAAATCAGCTTTTAACCAACTAGTGAAATTTTTAATCCAAAAAGATTGATTATTAACAGAAAATATAATAGTTGATATTACTATAAGAATTATTTGTCAACCAGTACGCTTTTTCAGTCAAAAAGGAAAAAAGATTTTAAATAAATTGTTGAGCTTGTAAGCCAAAAAGATTGATCTTTTACAAAAATAAAGTTGAATTTTCATCCCAAAAATAAGAATTCCTAACAAAAATTGAAATCCTTAGAAAAAATTTTTTCAATTTCTAATTCAAGGATTGAGGTGTAAAAAAAACTATTTTTCATAAAAATATATACATTTTTTATCAATAAGATAAATCTGCAATCAACAAGAAATTTATTTTAAACTAAGAAAATAAACTTTTAAACAAGTAGTGAAATTTTTTACCATTAAAGATGAATCATTAACGGAAAATATAAGAGTTTATGTTAGAATTAATTTTTTTTATACAAGTAAGATTTTTCAGTTAAAAAGAAAAAAAGATTTTAACAAATTGTTCAGATTTTAAGCCAAAAAGATTGATTTTATTCAAAAACAAAGTTAAATTTCCATCCCAAAAATAAGAATTCATAACAAAAATTTAAGTTGACATAAAAAGCTTTGAATTTCAAAGAAATAGATGAATATCCTATCGATGGTTTAAATTTTGGAATAAAAACATAAGTTTTGGAAAAAATTCATGAATTTCAAGCTAAACAGTTTAATTTCCAGCCAAAAAAATTAGTTCCAACCAATAAAACTATTTTTTCAACAAAATGGTTAATGTTTCATGAAAGAGATAAATATGCAAGGAGCAATTTTTAGTTAACCAAGAAAATCTAATTTAAACTAAGCAGTTGCATTTTTAACCAAAAATACGAAATATTAAAGAAAAATGCAATAGGTGTCTTTTCAACAACAAAATTAATTGTGAAAAAATGAAGACTTTTTAGTCAAAAATTAAAAAAAAATTAACCAAAATGTTGAATTTCCAAGCCAAATATAGTAATTGTTTACAAAATAGTTAAATTATTATTTAAAAAATGAGAATTTTCAATAAAAACTTGAACTTCCTGAAAAATACTTGAATTTTCAAACAAACAGCTACATTTTCGATGAAAATTTTAAATTTTAAAGTAAAAAAGACCCTTAAATAACAAATCGCATAAAGTATAAACTAAATTGTTGATTCTTCAGTTAAAAATATAATTTAAAAAAAAAAAAATAAACTTTTTTAACAAAATAATTAAATTTTAATCAAAAGTACAAATATACGAATAACACAAATTAATTTTTAACAAAGTGAATCAGCCTGCATCTTTAGCCCGTAGTGAAAAATGGAAAAAAAATTTTATCAAATTTTTGAATTTTCAGCCAAAAAGATTAATTTTTCACAAAAAATTTGAATTTTCACCCTAAAAATAAGAATGAAAAATAAAAATTTAATATGCGTAAAAGTACTTCAATTTCCAAACAAATATGCGAATTTTTTATCCGGAGGTTAAATTTCTAAAAATTAAAAAGATTTTAGAACAAAATTTGTAAAATTGCAACCGAATCATTTAATTTTCAGTTAAAAACATTTATTTTCAACAAAAAAGTCCTTTTTCCAAGAAAATAGTTACATTTTCCATCAAAGGGTTAAATCTGCTGCCATTTTTACTAAAGAAAACTTTTTAACATAAATGTTGAGTTGTCTAAAAAATATAGAAATTTTCAAACAAATAATAATGGTTTCTAACTCAAAAAAATGCAACCAAAAATAGAATTCTATCCTTTTAAACCATAAAGACTTAATTCTCAACCAAAATATTAGGATTTTTTTATATTGTTTCATTAATTTATTTAACATTCAGAAGGAAAAATTAGAATAATTAGAGAATAGTAGAATAGAAAAAATACAGATAGAAAAAAGAAAATACCTCAACTTATAAAATCAGAAATAAATATTTAAAAACAATTAATCTTAGGCCATGTAGACAAAAAAAATGACACTAAATTATTTATAAAATTTTATCTGGTCAAAACCATACCATAAAATATATTAAATATTCAAATATTTGAAAAATGAATCTTACATGTATAAGGAATTACTTCGAAATGTAAGTTTTAAGGGTTGTAAAAAAATATTATCTCTATCCGTAGCTTAGTGGATAAGAGCATCCGACCGGGAATCTAAAAGAACTGGGTTCGGATCCCAGCGGAACTAGGGAAATTTTTTAGGGAAACGTACATGAATAATAATCATTAACTCAATATTAAAAAAAATATTGATTTTAGACCATGTATAGAAAAAACATTAACATCCAATAATTTGAAATTAATGGACGAAATTATTAAATAAATTGCAATTTTGGTAATTTACAAACAAAGGAATAACATTTCAAATTCCGCATGGGACTGAGTACTATAAAATTTAAAAAAAAAAGTTCTCTTAGGTACAAAGAGTAAAGTCCTGAACCTTCCCTTTTAAAAATCTGATGTGTATGTTAGGTTTGCACATACTCGAGTGACAGTCGTGCATGATTTATGAAAGGATTTATGCGGAATTTCGTTTTTGCTTCTTGATAACACAGAACGCCCTCCTGAACCTTTTTCATGCGATATTGCGTTACGAGGGCCAAAATATGGGTGAGATGAAAGTCGGTCTTTCACCCCCCAGAATCACAAAGGGGATAAGCATAATGTCTGATATTATCCCGACTGTGATGGTCAGATAATGCTTGCGAATGACTTTTTACAGAAGGAAGTATTGCAAACGCCAAAATGATCCTAATAAATAGCGCCAGAGCATTTATTAAATTCTCATCACTGTAATTTTTTTTTCATCCAAACAAATTTGGGGTGAGAGGATGGAAATTACAAAAAAATTCTAAATCGTTTTGGATCACCCGAATATGTAATCTCGAAGAGAACAGCAGCATGGGAAAAATTAGGATAAATCGACCGGAGAATAGAACACTTTTTAAATCAAGATGAATTGGAATAAAAGCCATTTACACATTATTTTGAAATTGTCTGAAACTTCACTCATATTTTGACGAATTAAAATTCTGCTAGAATCATTATTGTAATAATATCTCATAATGCAGATTTGTGAAGATAAGATGGAGGTAAAGGAAATATGATTTGGTTGTGTAATATCTCTTTTCTAATAGAAATTTTGCTTCATAAATTTGTTGGTTGAATAAGCCTCTTACAAAACTCTTCTGTAAGTACTAAGACGCTCCTGTTCTCTTGAAATGAAACTGCTCTTTTGTGTTCCTTATTTTAATCAGAAGAAAACCCTATCTCAATCTGCAACATAAAACTATGATGAATACTCTTACAATATTTTCATGGAGTACATTGATGGCTTTCTTCAGCTTATAAATATTTCTCTGTTTTTTCTTTACGATACTGCGACTTATTGTAACTAATTTAATCCCTTTTGTCTCCTTTATTTCCATTCATTGCCTTTCATCTCATTTCATCTCCCTTAGCTCCTCATCCTTTTCCTTTATTTTTTTCTTCTTCTTGTCCGTCATCTCATTCCTCTGCTTTCATTTCCTTGATATTCACCTTCCTCTGCTTCTTCTTCATCCCTTATAAATCTTCATGATCCCCTCCCTTTGATTTCTTTATGCCATTTATTTACTTTATCTCCTTCTTATTAATTTTCATCATCTCTTTCACCTTGCATCTTCTTTCGTTCATAACTACTGCTTTTTTTACTTTTTCGTTTTACACCTTGTTCACATACTGTCTTGTTTAGATTCATCTCCTTTTGCTTTGTCTTCTCTATCTCTTTCTCCTTTATCTTCTAACACCGCCCGCATCTCCTTCCCTTGATCTTTTTCTCTTTTTTATATACTTCATTTACTTTGACTCCATTTTCTTGTTAATTATCAACTTCCCCTTCATCGTAATTATCTACTTAATCTCACATCTTCTAACTCACGTTTCCTTCTCTTTCATCTCCTTCATTGATTTCTTCTTATATCTCCTTTTCCTAAATCTTCTTCACCTTACACCTTCTTTCCTTCTCCTTCATACCTTCTTCTCTGGTAAGGCTTCACGTCTGCTTCTTCTACTCGTTTATTTTCCTTATCGCCTTCTCTTACATGCCCTTGAAATTTCTCTCATTTCATCTCATTTTTCCTTTATCTCCTCCTCCTTAATTTTTTTACATTTCACTTTTCTTAAATTCAGTCGATTGCACTCCCCTCCATTTCCCTAAATTTTTTCACTTCAAATATCCTTGTGCTCCTTTACCTTCTTCTCCTTCATGTATCCTTTTCCTAATCTCCTTCACCTTTAATATACTTCTTCTGCTTCATCGTCTGCTTAATCTCGTCCTCGTTGATATCTCTTTCTCTGTTAAGCCCATCCCTTCTTCTGTCATCACCATTATTTCTACACCTTACAAGTCTTTCACCTTATTGTGAACGTCTTCTTTGCCTACTTCTCCTTTAACTCATTCTCTTCCCCCTCTATAAAGAACGGGAAATGATTAAAATGGAGGAGATGAAGCAGTAGATTGAAGGAGAAAATAATGAAACAGATTGAGCAGGAAATGAAGATCTCCTGCTCCATCTGTTTCATTCTTTTCTCCTTAAATCTACTTCTTTCTCTATTGTATTTTATGTATTTCCTGTTCTTTTATATGATTCATCTTCTTCCTTACATCTTTATATTTTTATCTCTCTGTCTTGCAGCTTGCTTCTCTTGAATCTCCTTCCTTTTTCATCTCCTTCTCCATTGATTCCTTTACCTTACATTCTTGCTCTCCTGCATCTTCATCCCCTGCCTTCGCATATTTTTCGTTCCCTACTCTTTCTGCATCTCTCTCATCCCCTTCATTTTTTTCTTATTTTCCTTCTCCTTCCTATCTTATTTTCGTTCAGCTCTCGTATTTCCTTTAACTAACATTATCTTCATCTCTTTCTTCTTCATATATATTTCGATTATGTATCCGTATACTTTATCTTTTTTACTTGTCTCTCTTTCATTGCCCGGGTTTTTCCCTGCGTCTTCTACTGCATCATCTCCTGCTCTTTCTGTTTTATATACTTTACCTTCCATTCCTCCCATCTTATTCTATTTCTTCTCTATTTCATTTTCTTCGTATTACATCTCTATTTGCTTCATGTCTCATTCTACTTTGCTTCCTTCATCCGCGTTCTCTTTTCTTTTCTTTGTATACTTTTCCTTTCCACTTATCTCTTCTTTTCCTCCATCTTCTTGCCTTTCATATTTCTTTCTTAATATACTTCTCCTTCTCCCTTGATTCACTTAGCATCTTCTTCATCTCTTTTTCCATTATCCCATTTTTATCTTCTTTCCTTTCACCTTCTTTATCTCCTTCTTCTGTTTATCTATTATCTCTCTCATCTCTTTTTGCCCTTTCTCCTTTAAATATTCTTATCTTTCTTTAAAACATTTTCCGGCATTTTAAACACTCATCTCCTTCACTTTCATGTATCTGTCTGTTATATGT
>NC_046660.1:29724539-29745611 GCF_010883055.1 Belonocnema kinseyi
ATCATAGTTATATCTTGTTCTTCTCCTCCTTCATTTTCTTTTCTTTCATTCCCTTTACTTCCTTCTCCTTTTGCTTCTTTCTTATCTCGTTCTTTTTTTTTGCTCTTTCTCCTCATTCTCCTTTATGTCCTTTATCTCCTCAATTTCTTTTACTTTCCAATTTGTTCTTTTCTTTTTTTTAATTCTCTTTTTGTTATATCTACTTATTTATTTTCTTTACCTGCATCTCCATTCATCTCCTTTTTCTTCTTCGTATTATTCTACACCATCTTCTACTCCTTCTCTTTAGCGTACTTGATCTTCTATTTTTGTTATCTCATTCTGCGTCTCCTTTAATCTATCTTATTTATATTACATCTCTATCTTTTCAATATCTCCTTCTCTTTTCTTGCTTCACTTGCTTTTGCTTTCATAGGCTTTACTTAAGTAATCTTTTTTTTATTTTATCCCTTTTATTCTTCGAAATTCCTATTTTGTATTAAACATTATTTTTCCCTTGAAACGAAAAAATAAATGTCAAAAAAGTGCCATCTTTTTGTTCAAAAATGAAATCGTGATATTTGTTTGAAAAAATTGTTAATGCAAAAATGAATCTTCCCCTTTATATTTCCTTCTTCTTCTCCTTCGTCATTAACAAGAATAATAAAAGCAATTTAATTTGCGAATCAAGGTGACTTCCTTCCTCATTAGAAATTTTAACATTTCTGAAACTGCTCTTTCTATCAATTATTAAAGTAATAAAAACCTTCACAAAACATTATTCAACTTTTAACGTCTTTTGGCTCCCATAAATAAAATCAATACCAGTGAATTCCAAAAGTATTTTATACCAAAAAACGAGTAGTAAAAGTGAAAATTACATGATCAGAACGAAAAGCGAATGGCATATCGATAACGGTTTTATAACGTTATTTCAGCAATAAAAGACTGCCATAATGTTGAGTCATAAAATATTGATCCCATCTGTACAATCTCGGCCTCTGCTGCTTTCGATAAAACTAGTTTTGCGGCCGAAGGCTGGAAAATCATATTTCATAAGGACGGAAAACACCTATTTAATTTCCCATATTTCTGCTACAATTATCTGACGTTTCAATTATTTTCCTCTCCTTCTCTGACCCAGTTAATCAATTTCTTGGAGAAGAATTGAGATGGAAAAGGAAGAAGAAGAAAAAAAAGAAAGGGTGCTTGTATCTTCAAATTTGTGATTCCCAACTCAAGAGCTTTAGTTATAAAAACGCCACTGGAGAGCCAATCCAGGAAAAGCACGGATTCTTGCGCGTTGTCCATAATTCACGAACGTCCGTTAAGGGAAGGTTCTTTTACTCTATTGTCCTCTGACACAATGACCACTGTGTTTTCTTTCATCGAAAAGATTCTTGTCTTATGTCCTCCAATCGCCTTCTGTATGTTATTTTCATCCACATCGATACTTTCTACAATAATAAAAATGTACCATATCCTTATCTCATATCTATCTTTCAAATATTTTTATAACATTTTTCTTCAAAGATTGCAGTTTTTAGAAGAACTTTTTTCATTATTTTTATTGTTTTGTTGAAAAACGTAGAAGGTTTTTCGTGACTTGGTTCATCAAAATTCAACGAACGTAGGACAAATATTTTTGTGAGTCGAGGAGATATGGAAAGTAGTTCATGCAGTAGACTGAATACATTGAAAATTTAATTCTAATTTTTATAAATGTAGGAAATTTAGCATAAAGGTTTTTTTTTAAATTAAATAATTTTTAGATCAGGTGTAACAATTCCTTTTTTCAAAAAATTATGGAAATTTTTTGCCATTTATTTTTTCCATTTGAGGAAGAAAATAATAGTTAATAAATAATAAACATTTTTAAAAAGTCTTTATTTGTTTACCGATTTAAAATAATGAAATTTAAACTCAAAGAAATTTCTGAGCTATTCTGAACTTAAAAATCTTAGATGAACTTTAAAGATACTTTATGAATATTCAGAAATCTTTGTAAGCTTTGAAATATATTTAATAGCTTTAAAATTCCAGAAGGTAATTGCAAATTTTTTTAAACCTATTTCAATCTTCTTCTGAAGTTTATTTTTTCAGATAAAAAATCAATTGAAATTTTCAAAAGACTCTTAGGAAAAGTTTGTTATTCTCATAAATCATTTCAAAATGTTTAAAACGGTTATTGTGTTTTAAAATATAAAAAATTCTAAATTAAAAAATTTAAACTACTAAGTTTTTAAATTAATTGTTTACCTTGTTCAAACTTCTAAATATCATTTAAATTTCCATGTTTTTTTCTTAAATTTCAGATTTGTGAAAAAACTGAAAAATGTTGTTTTAAAATTTCTGACCACTTTTCCGAAGTTTTAGGAAATCATTATAAATGTTTTTAAATCGTTTTTAATGTTTTCTTAAAATAATGCCTACATTTTTCTTAAAAATTAAGTTTCATGTGTTTAAAAAGTCAGACTATTTTCCCCTTTTAGATTTCAATCTTCTTTTAAAGTTTATTTTTTTAAATATAAAATCAATTGAAATTTTCAAACGAATCTTAAGGAATTTTGTTATTGTCAAGCAAATTTTCAAAATGTTTAAAACGGTTATTGCGTTTTAAAATTTACAAAAATCTAAATTTTAAAAATCGAAACTATAAAGTTTTCGAATTATTTTTCCATCTTTTTCAAACTTCTAAGTATCATTTAAATTGACACAGTCTTTTTTTTTAATTTCAGAATTTTGGAAAAACTGAGAAATTTTGCTTAAAAATTTTCTGACCACTTTTTACATTTAGATTTCAATCTACTTTTGAAGTTCATTTTTTCAGACAAAAAATCAATTGAAATTTTCAAAATAATCTTAAGAAAAGTTTGTTATTCTCATAAAAAATATCAAAATGTGTAAAACGGTTATTGCGTTTTAAAATCTACAAAAATCCGAATTTAAAAAATTGAAACTATAAAGTTTTCGAATTATTTTTTGACCTTTTTCAAACTTCTGAATGTCATTTAAATTTACAAACAGTTTTTTTTAATTTAATAATTTTGAACAAAATGTTTTTAAATCGTTTTCTATGTTTTCTTAAAATTATGCCTACTTTTTTCTTTAAAATTAAGTTTCATGTGTTCAAAAAGTCTAAACCACAAAAAAACTGAAATAAACTAAACTAAGATAAAAAATCATTTGAACTTTGCACTTTTCTCTCGAAAACTTTCAAAATTTAGATCAGGTGTAACAATTACTTTTTTGAAAAAATAGTGGCTACGTTTTGCCACGTACAGTTTCGATTTTAAGCAAAAATAATATTTTATACAAAATAAAGATTTAAAAAATTCTTTATTTGTTTACCGATTTCATATTAAAAAAAAAATTCAGAAATATTCGGAAGCTTTGAAATATCTTGAATCTCTTCAAAATTCTAGGGGGTAATTAGAAATTCGTTGAAACCTATTGCAATATTCTTTTAGAGCTTATTTTTTCAGATAAAAAATCAATTGAAATTTTGCAAACAATCTTAAGAAACGTTTTTTATTCTCATGAACAAATTTTAAATGTTTAAACAGTCATTACCTTGTAAAACCCACATGAATGCAAATTTAACAAATTTAAACAATAAAGCTTCTAAAATATTTTCTGATCTTTCCAAACGTTTTAAATATCATTTTAATTTACAAAAGTGTTTTTTTTTAATTTCAAAATTATGAAAAAACTGAAAAATTTTGCTTTAAAATTTTCTGACCACTTTTTCCGAAATTTTAGGAAACCACTATAAATGTTTTGAAACCTTTTTTAATGTTATCTTAAAATTAAAACTATGTTTTTCTTATGTTTTTCTTCAAAATTAAGTTTCATATGTTTAAAAGGTTTAAAAAGCAAATAGACTAAAATAAATTAAACTTAATGAAAAATAGTTTAAAATTTGCAAAATATTTGTAACAGTTTCTTTTTTTTCTTCAAAGTTTCCAAAATTATTAAAAAGAAGATACTTTTAAATCTTGAAAAATCTATGTACAATTTTCTTTTATTTTTCTAAAGATTTAAATTGATTATATTTTTTATAACTTTTGAAGCTTCCAAATATCTTATTAAATTATTTGAATTGATCTTAGGATGTTCAAAAATTACAAAACTCGCATTTAAATCTTTTAGGTAATTTTTCGAAAAATTTTTTAAGCCTTTTTAAACATTCTTTTAAAACTCCATTTATAAAATCAAAAATCATTTTTACTTCAATTTAATGCACCAAGAAATATTTCGATACTGCTAAATTTTTGAAAATCAAACAAAAATTGTTTAATAAAAGAATGTTATTTCAAATTCTTTCAGATTATTTTTCGAATTTTTAGAAATCATTTGAAATCTTGTCAAAATTTAAAATATTTTTTAAACCCATCAAAAAATTTGAAAAACTCTAACAAAGAAAAAAAATTGTTTTCCCTTTGTACAAAGATAAAAAAAAGCAAAGAAAATAAGAAGGTAACTAACCAAATTTTGTTCTTGTGATTTGATAATAATAATAATAAAAAAGACGTAAGAAAAAAAAGAGAAGGAAGGGGATTTGGTTCGTTTCCTTCTTATTTTTCTTCCCATTTTTTTATTTTCTTACAAAAGGAAAAACGAATTTTTTTCTTTTCTTTTTTAGGGAAAAAATGGAATTTTTTTTTTAGATTGCAATGGGAACATTTTATGGTGTTTGTCCAAATTTTCTCGTTATTTTCTTGGTTTTATTTTCAGGAATTCTTTACATTAACTTGGTTATTGAACGTTAAAAAGGATATTAAATTTGATTTTAATCTCATTTAAATTTCTTAAAATTTTTGTGCCCTCAAATTCTCTAAAAATCTTTTCAATTGTTTAAAATACAATTTTTTCATTAAACTTAGTGTCCCACTTTTTTTCTTGAAAAAGATTTTTAATCACAGATTCTGAAGAGTTATTTTATATGCATCTCTGATGGAATGGAATCAAAAATTTGCAATTCTGATTAAAGGATAATATAAGTTTCAAACCAAACGGTGAAGTGCGATTTTGCATGAAATGCACAGGGCTTAATTTTCTCTTTAATTGCGTCTCATGATAAATTTCCCGGGGACTTTGAAACTTATAAGATATCACTCTCTCTCTCTCTTCTAGCAGAGATTCTACAGATAACTATAAACCCTTGGCTTGTGAAACATGTCCATAACTTGTTGCAAATTTCCAACTTACTATCTGAGTGACAACAATCAACAGCTGGGAAACAAGAGACACTGCTGAAGCCTCCTTCACTCTATGAGAAGATAGTCACTCTTTCAACTTCATTAATAACATGCAGCAATTACGAGGAAACAAGGTAAACTTTTACGAGATTGAACTCCTGGCTCCTCCTCCTTTCAACTTCTTCTCCTCTATTTTCTTCTCCATCATCTTCTTCAGTTTAATTTCGTTTGCCCTGTCCTTTAATATCGTACACCTGCTGATTATCATTATCTCTCATTTCATTCTCTTTTGATCTTCTTCTTCTCTTTCATTTTTTTCATATCGCTCTCCTTCAATTTCCTTCCCCTTCAAATTTCTAGCTCTTTTTCGGCATTTCCTTCGTTTTCTTGTTTTATCTTCTTCTATTTCATCTTTATTATATTTCCCTCCTTTATAACACCTTTGTTTTCATCTCCTCCTTCGTTGTCCACACCATCATCTTCTTTAGATTTATTTGGCTTTTTCTCTCTCTGTTCTTAAATAACCTTCACCTTCTTTTTCATTTCCTCTCTCTCTCTCATTTTATTCCTCTTTTGTCATCTTCTTTACCTTTTTTGTGTCTCTCCTTTAATCTCCTTCCCTTTATCTACCTACATTTCACCTTCTTTATAACTGACACATGCAAATCATCTCCTTTTTGTCCTTCAGCTTCATTCGGTTCTCCCTGTCCATTAGTGTCCTTCACCTGATTTCTGCCCTTATCTCTCATTTCATTCTCCTCTCATCTTCTTCTTTTTCATCTTTTTACATTTCTCTCCTTTATTCTCCTTCCCCTTTATATCCTCTACCTCTTTCTCCTTCATCTCTTTTTCCGTTGTATTTTATCTCTTTCTCCTTTATTTTCTTTATTTGCTAGTCCTTTATGACTGCTTCTTTTTAATGTCCACTCCTTATTTCCTTTATTTTTCTCCACGCTTTCCTTTATCTGCTTATCCTTCATCTTCTGTAAATCCAAATCCTGCATAAAGCCTGCTTCTTATCATCCAGCTTCTTTCCAGTTTCCCTGTCCTTTATTATTGTTCACCTGCTTTCTCTCATTCTCTTTTTCTATCTCATTTAATTTTCCTTTTATCCCCTTCTTATCCCTAATCTTTTTAATATCTCCCGTCTTTAATCTACATCCTCTTCAAAACCTTTAGCTCAATCTTATTCATTTCTTTTTTTACCTTAGTTTATCTCCTTCTTCATCTTCTTATATCCGACACCTTAATAGCACCTGATATCATACATCCTCTACTTTTCTCTTAGTTTCGTGACCTTTTATCTTCTTCTTCTTTTTGTGCTTCATATTTTTACATGCCTCTCCTTTAATCTCCTCCCCCTTTATGTCCACCTACTTTTTTTATTTATATCCTCCATTATCACCTCCTTCAGCCTCATTTAGTTTGCCTTCTCCTTAAATATCCTTCTTCTATCTCATTTCATTCTCCTTTCATATTCTTTGTCATCTTCTTCTCTGCTTTCCTTATATTCCTCTACTTTAATCTTCTTTCCCTTCAAAAATTCTAGTTGTTTTTCCTTCACTTCCTGCTCCATTATCACCTTCAGCTTCATTTCATTAGCCCTTTCTTTAAATACCGTTCACCTTCTTTCTCACCTTCTTCTTCTTCTCCTTCACCTTTTTACATCTCTCGCCTTTAATCTTCTTCAACTTCATAGTCGCGAACTTCTTATCCTTTATTTTCTTCACTATCATTTCCGTCATTTAATTTTTCTCCTTGCCCTTTAATATTCTTTAATTGCTTTCTATTCTTCTTTCTCATTTCATTTTCCTCTTATCTCCTTATTTTTCATCTCTTTTCCATCTCTCTTCCTAAATCTTGTTCCCCTTTAAATCCGTTAGCTCTTTCTCATGCATTCCCTTCTCCACCTTCTTTTATTTCCTGCTTCTTTATTCTCCAAATATCTAAGTTCTTCATAACAACTTCTTTTCCATGTGCTTTCACATCCTTTACTTCCATTTCCTTAACTATCATCTCCTTCAAATTCATTTCGTTCCTCCTGTCTTTCTACATCCTTAACCTGCTTTATTTTCCTCTTTCTTAGTTTACTCACCATTCAGCTTTTTCTTCTTCTTCTGAATCTTGTTTTTACATGCCACTCCTTTGATCTCCCCTCCCTTTATGAATGCCTACTTCTTTTACTTTATTCCCTTCAGCATCATCTCCTTCAGCTTCATTGAGTTCGTTCTCTCCCTTAATATCCTTTAGAGGCTGTATCTCTTCTCTCATTTCACTATATTTTAATCTTATTCTTTCCTTCACCTTTTTTTATATATCTCTTCCTCAATAACCTTCTGTTCAAATCCTCTTTATTCTTGTTTGTATCCGACTCCTTTACATCACCTGATTCTTCTCCTTTAGCTTTATTTCGTTCTCTCTGTGCTTAAATATTCTTCAACTGCTTTCTCTCCCTCTCTCCTATTTCATTCTCCTTTTATCATGTTATTCTTCTCCTTCACCTTTCTCATATCTTATATCTTCTTCTTCATTTATTTCACCGCCACCTCCTTTAACTTCATTTCTTTTTGTTCGTCCATTAATATTCTTTTCCCGCTCATTCTCTACACTTATTTCATTCTCCTTTCATCTTTTTCTTTTCCTGCTTCAACTTTTTTACATCCCTCTCCTTCATTCTCCTTCCCCTTAATATATTCTAGCTCTTTATCCTTTATTTCCTTCACCGTCATTTCCTTCAGTTTAATTTTGTTCTCCTTGTTTATAATTATTCTGGTCTTCCATTTTATTCCTCTCTCATCTTCTTCTTCTGCTTTATAACACCTTCTTTTTCATGTCTTTTTATCTCTTCCTTAATTCCCTTTGCTATTATCTCCTTCAGCTTTATTTCTTTATCCCTATCCTTTAATAACCTTTACCTTTTTTCTCTCATTCTTTCTCATTTTATTGTCTTTTGATCTTCTTCTTCTTTCTTTCCTTCATCTTTTTTATATTCCTCTCCTATATTCTCCTAACTCTATATATCCTTCAGCTCTTTCTCCCTCACTTCTTTCTTCGCCATCTTTGATCTCTTTCATTTCCTTCTTTTTAATAACTCTTTCACATTTCTTATCCTTCTCCTCCTCCTTTATCATCACCTTTATCTCTTTCTGCCTAACATGATATTCCATTTCACCCCCTTTATCTCCTTCTTATTTTCAATCAGCAACTTAGAAACAAGAGACAAGTGGATTTACCACCGAAGCGTGCATCACTCTGTAAGTTTTTAGTCATATTTTTAATTTCGTAACTAACATACAGTAATTACGATGAAATAAGTTAAAGTTTAACAAGATTAAACTACTTACTCCTTCTCCTTTCATCTCTTTCTCTTTCATTACCTTCTTATTTCTTCTCCTTCTCCTCATTCATCTTTATGATATCCTTCTCCACCTTCATCACATTTTTCTGACTTATTTGATTTCCCTTTACTTCATGTTGTTTACATCATACTTCTTCATATCTCTTTCTGCTTCTTTTGTGTCGTCTTTATTTCTTTCTCTTTCTTATTTTTTCCATATCTCCTCCTATACCTTCTTCTTCTTTGATTTAATTAATCAGCAGCTTGAAAACAAGAGACATGAAACTAAAATGCGGGATCCTCTTTCACTCTGTGAGGGGTTAGTGATGTTTTTAACTTTATAATTGGTATGCAGTAATCACGAGGAAAATCGAATTAGAAATAGAAAATAGGAAAATAAATCTTATTTCTCCTTCTCCGCAAACTCTTTTCTTTTTTTATCACTTTCTGCTTTATATCTTCTTCGTCTTCTTTCCCTTCTCTTCCATGTCCTTATCCTGCATCTCCTTCTCCTTTATCTGCCTTGTATACTTCTCGCGTATCTTCCTTACTCATTTTCTTCTTTTACATCTAACTTTCCTGCTGTTTCACCTCTTTAGCATCCTTCTCTCTAGTCCTATTTTCTTTAATCTCCTTCTCTTCAATTCCTTTCTCTTTCATTCCCTTCTCTTTTTACCTGTTTTCCCTTCTTATTCATATTCTTTACATCATTCTGCTCTCATCTTTTTCACATGTTTTTCTCTGTAAACTTTTTTATATTACTATCCTTTGAACTCAACATCAACGTATTGGAAACAAGCGGCTGGCTGCTGTACCGCTATAGATTTCTTCACTTTGTGTAAGAATAGTGAACTTTGTCACTCTGAAATTAACATGCCTGCATTGCGACAATTTCGGGTAAGGATTTACGAGATTGAACTATATTCTATCTTCTACACCAAAAACGCTCTTCGCCTTTATATCTAACTTGATCATTTATTCATTTTATCTCATCTATAATTTGGTTATAAATCATTCCCTTCTCTTTTATTTTCTTCTTCTTGTTTAATCCTTTTTTACCTTCTTTATAACCGTATCTTTGAAATCCTTCTCCTTTATCTCTTTTATCTGCTCCTCCTCCTTAATCTGTTCCTCTTCGTTGCCTCTTTCTTTTTCTACTTCATCTCCTTTCCCATTATTAGCTTTGTACCCCACTCCTTCTCTTTAATTTCCTTTATTTTAATTTGCTTCTCCATATATCTTAATATTCCATCTTCTTCATCACCTCCTTTATTACATTATCCTTATATCTTCTTCTCCATATTCATTATCTCCTTCATCTCCTCATTCAATCTTATATATTCAATACTTTTTAATCAAAAGAAAGAATACTGCAAGGTTCTAGCTTTATTTACCCATCTCATTTATATCCTTCTCCCTTTATCTCCATCAACTGCATAATTAGTATGCAGCAATTACGAGAATACAAGGTGAAGTTTAACTATATTCAACGAAGGAGATTCATTTTTCACTAAATAATGAATTCTTGACAAAGTGATTCATTTTTCAACAAAGTAGTTCAATTTTCTATCAAAAAGGTAAACATTTAATGCAGTATTTATATGCGTCTTCAAATTTTCAATTTTCTACTTAATCAGGTATAGTTAAAGGTTAAGTTTCTCAACTCTCGCTAGGCTTTGAGGTATTATTGGAATTCTCGATTAATTGCATATAATTTACGGTAAATAAAAACAAAATTACTAGACCTGTTATAAATTGATTAAAAAACATTTCGTAGGATTTTTCAAAAGTTATCATTTCTCTTTGGGACCTTTTCGTATTTTGCGTCGTTTGGCCATTCCAATGACTTCTAAATCATATATGATGAGATCGTAATAGATTATTACAAATTGGTATCTCTTTCTTGGGTGAATAATTTTTTTCTATTGATTTTTTTCGTTTTTCCACAAATTGTTCATTTTTATTCTTAATGCCATTTTTATGCTTAAAACCAAAACTAAGTGTCCCATTAAAAAGTGATACATCAGAGATTTTTAGTTCTTTCTCGGGTAAAAAATTTTTGTAAAATCATTTTTTTCCGTAACTTCTGTCCTTTTTCCACAAATATTTAAATTTTTTATTTTGATATTAAGAATAAAATTTTATTATTATATAATTAAATTAAAATTCAATTAAATAATAATTTACTAAAATATAGAAATTAAATAATTAATTGAAATGAAATGATATCATATTTTTGGTTTCAATCATTCAATAAAAAAAATATAAATATTTGTGGAAAAAGGACAGAAATTACAAAAAAAAAAAAAAAATGATTAGACAAAAACTGCCTACCCGAGAAAGAAATACAAATTTGTTGTGAATCACTTTTTGATAGGACACTTAATTTTGGTTTTGATAATAAAAATCAATAGTTAATTAAAATTTTATAATTTTATCTTAAAATCTTATCTCATCTTTAATTTGGTTATAAATCATTCCGTTCTCTTTTATTTTCTTCTTCTTGTTTAATCTTGTTTTACCTCCTTCGTATCTGTCTCTTTGAATTCCTTCTCCTTTATCTCTTTCATCTCCTTTTGCTCCAAGAATAAAAATAAAATTTTATCTCAAAATTAATTATTTAATTACATAAAATAATAATATAATAATTATTTTATTTTCGATATTTATAATTTTTATGATTAAAACTAAAACTAAGTGTCTTATAAAAAAGTGATTTTTCACGAATAAAAAAAAGGTACGCGTCATGTCAAGAAGTGATTATTAAAGAATTTATAGATCTTTTTTGGGTCAAAATTTTTGCTGATTTATCTTTTTTCGTATCATGCATCATTTGGCCGAAAAATGAAATTCTTAATTTTAAATTATTTTTTGTCCGAACAAAATTTGAATTTTCGATTTTTTAAGAAAATCCGAAAACTGGTTATTGTAATCTTGAAGAGCTTTCAAAAATAAATGTTTAGACTGAAAATTTTTATTTTCCATTGATTAAATTTGTTTTTAATGCTATAACTCTGAAAAATTTCTTTTTATCGAAAGAAAAGTCATTAGAATAAATGATTTGGCTCTCTTAGCACTATGAAAACCCGTAGGTGAAAATTTTAAATATAAAAAGAATGATCCCAAGAATTTTAAAAATGCTCTAACCTTTTGAACTTTTATCCAAAATGGCTGGTTAACGAACTAGCCTTTCAATTTTCAACCAAAGGATATTGTTTTTCAACAAAAAAATTATTTTTCCCCATTTAGTTTAATTGCATACCTCATTACTGCAATCTGTAAGCAAAGAATGACGAATTTTTACCCAAGCGGTAACATTTTCACCAGAAAGGAATAAGTTTGCAACAAAATTGATGAATTTTTATCGAAATAATTAAATTTACAACTACATAATAAATTTTTCAGAATAAAAAGATTAAATATCAAACATTCAATTGCATTGTTTAATAATAAAAAATGAGGTTTCTACAACAATATATGATTTTATAAACCAAAAAGACGGATTTTTCAAATATTGACTACAATAAATTATATTTTATTCGTATATTTTTCATTTTGAAGTTTTCTGCTGATTCCTTATTTCCTTTTCATAAATAACTTTTTATTATTTATCTCATGTTTGAAATACTTTTTAAAATGTTTTTAAACTGATAATTAGTGTCAAATGTGGGTTTAGTTTCTGTTTTGGGACTGATAATAAAAAAAAGCAAGAGTTTCGGAACTTTTTTATTCTCTCTCATGTTTCTCTCTCTCTCTGTTTTGTCACGCCTGAGTGAACGCCACACATCACCTTAGCTCCTCTCAGCAATCCGACGGCGTAGCGTGACGTAAATTCCTAAAAAAAACTCAATATTTTCATATTTATTGTTTTATATGAATTCACTTCTTTATTTTTTTTTTATTTACTAATTTTATGAACAGAATAAAATTTTATAAAAAAATATTAATTAATATTATTATTCTTTTGTTTTCATTTAATCTGTCACTCCCCAAAATAGGAAAAGGCAACAGGTAACACCTAGCTCGCTCTTTAATTAAAAACTATTCCCTAATACATTAAGAATAATTTCAAAATAATTAAATAGTGATTCCAATAATTTTTGAAAATCGTTTCAGAAAAATTATACAATGATATGAACTGAAAGTGTGATCTTTTGTACTTACATATAATGGTTCGATTTTTGCTTTATACCCCCCCCCCCCTATTAATTAGGTTAAAATCCCAACATTTCACAATCAATTTCATCATGCTTAAAAATGTTATTGACGGAGTGAGGTTTGATACTTGTTCCTCTGAATAGAAAAATATGGAGAACAAAAAATTAAAATCCGGGAAAATATTTCAGAGAAGAAAATTTTTATGAAAAAAATTATGAAAATTCACAAAGCAATCTCATCACGAGTTACATCTGTTTTAAATTATTTTTAAATCTTGTGTTTTTTATTCCATATTTTATAAAAACTTAAGATGAAAGAACATAATAATTTTTAAGTTAAATTTTTAAATTAATTTAATTTAATTAATTAATTCTATTTTAATTAATTTTTAAATTTTAAAACTTTTTGAACTGAAAATTTAAGGATTCCATTTTTTGTTGAAAATTGATCTGCTTGAGTTGAAAATCCATCTTCTTGATTACACATAACGATTTATTTAAAATTTATTTTTTTCAATTGACATACTTTATCAACAAATGCATCCTTCTTAATAGAAAATTAAGATTATCTTAAAATGTATTCTTTTCATTTGAAAATTTATCATTTTGGTTAAAAACTCATCTCTTTGGTTAAAAATTGAACTATTTCTGTCAAAATGATCATCATTTTGTTGTTGAAAAATTAATGAAATTTGTCTATTTTTCTCGAAATAATTTTTTCTGTTTAAGAGTTAATTTTCATCATTGAAAATATAACCATTCGATTTTTTGTTAAAAATGCAACTTTAGTGGTGGATTTATTTATTTTTTTAAAATTTAACATTGTCTTTAAAATTATGTTTTTAACATTGATCTTTTTAGTTGATAATGCAAAGGTTGAGAATGTAAATATTTTGTTTTAAATTATTATTATTATTTTCTGTTTGAGTGTTAATTCATTGAAAATGTAACTATTCCTATTTAGAAGAAAATGAATCTTTCTTGATAGAAAATTACCATTGTCTTAAAATTCATTCCTTTTTTTAAAGATTCGTCATTTTAGTTGAAATTTCATATCTTTAATTAAAAATGCAATTAGTTTAATAAACATTGTTTTTATTATGTTTTTGAAGATTGATCTTTTTCAGTTGAAAATTTATCTTTCTTCAATAAAAATTAAAATTTTCTTAAAAATGTATTTGTTTATTTGTTGAAGATTTATCATTTTAGTTGAAAATTCACCTTTTTGGGTGTAAATTGAACTACTTTGCTCCAAATTATCATAATTTGGTTGAAGAAATTGATCGTCTTTAGTTGAAATTTTATCTTTTTTTTTGATTATCTTGAAAATTATTTTTTTATAAAGATTGATGTTTTGAGTTGAAAAGGAAGAGTTTGAAAATGTAATTATTCCTTTTTAAAAAGAAAATGCATGTTTCTTGATAAAAAAGTGAAGATTTATCATTTTAGTTGAAATTTGATATCTTTAATTATCAAATTTTAAAAAAAAATGCATTTCTTTAAATTATTATTATTTTTTTTATTATTTTAGTTTAAAATTCATCTCTTTAGTTAAAAATTCTAATACTTTGCTCAAAATCATCATAATTTTGTTAATGAAAATTGATCTTCTTTAGATGAAACTTGATCTTTCTTAATTAAAAATTAGCATTTTTTTGGAAATTATTTTTTTAAAGATTTATCTTTTTAGTTGAAAAGGCAAAGGTTGAAGATGCAACTATTTTCCAAGAATTTTGTTTCTGATTTAGAATTAAGTTTATTTGTGCAAAATGTAACTATTTTCTTTTTTCTTAAAAGTTTATCTTTTCTGGTGGAAATTTCATGTATTTTATTGATAATTCATCTTTTTGGTATAAAATGTCGTTTTGGCTGAAAATGCATCCTGCTCGAAAATTTTTACTTTTAGTGGAAAATTCATCTCTTGACTTGAAATTTCTTTTTTCTTGATTAAAAATAACCATTTTGTTAACATTATCTTAAAATTTATTATTTCCTTTGAAAATTCATCTTTATAGTAGAAAATTAAACAATTTTGCTCCAAATTATTATTGTGATTTTATCTTTCTTAATTTAAAATTAACATTTTCTTGGAAATTAATTTTATTGAAGGTTTATATTTTTATTTGAAAATGCATCTCGTAGGTTAAAAATGTAACTATTTTTATAAAATTTGTAATTATTTTTTTTGTGTTGGACAAATAAGTTTCTTCTTCAAAAATGAAACTATTCTATTTTTTGTTGAAAATTGATTTCTTCATTGAAAATGTAACTGTTTCATTTATATTTTTAACTGATCTTTTTTGGGTGAAAATTCATCATTATTGGCTCAAATGCAACTATCTGGTTTGAAATAAAATTCCTTTAATTGACATTTAAACTCATTTTGTTCAGAATCTCGTTTTCTACTTAATATGTCTTTAAATTCGTTTTGATTGCTAAAAATAATTTGTTTGAAATGAAAATTTAACGACTCCATTTTTGGTTGAAAATTGAAGATCTTGGCTTAAAAATTCATCTTTCTTCGTTGAATATAACCAATTCCTGAAAATCCGTTTTTTGTTTTTGGAAAATTGACCTTTTCTAGTGGAAAATCCATGTTTCTTGATAGAAAATTTTGCATTCCTTGAAATGCATTACTTTCTATCGAAGATTTATCATAGAAGTTAAAAATTCATATCTTTTATTAAAAATTTAACTATTTTGCCTAAAAATATTATTATTCTGTTGCTAAAAATTGATCTTGTTTAGTTTGAAATTCATCTTTCTTGATTAAAAATTAGCATTTCCTTGAACATTCATTTTTTAATTATGCTTACAATTTATTCTTCATAATTTATTTTCTTTCCTGCAAAATGTTACTATGCAATTTTGGCTGGAAATTGATTTCTTCTGGTTAAAAATTTATGTATTTTATTGAGAATTCATCTATTGGGTCAAAAAATTTTGTTGTTGTTAAACATTATTATTATTATTTTCGGTTGAAATTGGTTTTATTTAGTTGAAAAGTAATATTGCTTGTGTCAAAATTAACATTTTAATAAAAATTCATATTTTTTATTGCGAATTCGTCTTCTTAGTCTAAAATTACTTCTACGGTGAAATTCATTTTCTTCGGTTAAAAATGAAACTTTTTTGATAAAAAATAATCGGTTTTGGTTCAAGTTCCATACATTTTCTTGAAATTTTGTCTTCTTTTGTAAAAATCAATTGCTTTTGATATAAAATTAGAACCTTCATTCTATTTCACCATTTTAGTTTTAGTTGAAAACTCAACTATTTGGTTGTAAATTAAATTTCTGGTTAAAACTTCGTATTTTCGAATCAAGCTAATTTAATTTACAATTGGACTTTTGGTGAAAAAAGTGTAATGTCTATTTTTAAATTGAACTGTTAGGTGGGAAATTAATTTATTTTTTTCCAAAATAAATTTTTTTTATCCGAAAATACAGTTATTTTATATTTGATTCCAAATTTTTCCCTTATAATTTGAATACTTCGTGAACTGTTTTATTAAAAACTTTTCTTTTTAGTTGAATTAAAGTAGCCGAAAGTTAATTTTGCTTAGTTTTGAAAATCCATTGTTTAAACTGAAAATGTAACGGTTCTATTTTCTTTTGAAAATTCAACTCTTTTGTTAAATGTTAAATTTCGCTGTTGAAAAATATATATTTTTTTTAAGATACAGCATTTTAACTGAAAATTGGTCTCGTTGCGTGAAAATCTAACTATTTTACTACAAAAATTTCTTTTTGAGTTGACAATTAATTTTCTCTGTTGAAAATTTAGGTATTTCGTTTCTGGTTAAAATTTTTTTTTTAGTAAAAAATAACACCATTTTGTTGAAAATTTTTCTTTTTATATTAAAAATTAACTTACTGGTTGAAAATTCTTTTTTTCTGTCTGAGAAGTCCTAAAAGTTTCGAATTTTTGGAAAATTAATCTAATTGGGTAGAATATTTAATCCTGTTTTTTTTTTAATTTATTATTTTTTTGAGAATTCAACTAGTATAATAAAAAATTTATTTTTTTATTTTTTGTTTGAATTTATTTTTGTGGAAAATGGTTTTTGTTTTATTTTTGGTCAAGTTTTGATGCTGAAAATTTAAAGATCTCATTGTGGATTAAAAATTTATCTACTCTTGTTAGACATTGCTGTAATTCGATGTAAAATCCTCTTTTTGTATTCAAAATTGATATCTTTTTGTAGAAATTAAATTTTTTTATTAATTAAATTGCTGTATTATAAATAAATTTGGTTCACTTTAGAATTGTACTGTATTATTGAAAAGTCTTATTTCTCGTTAAAAATTTAATTTGTTGGTTTAGAGTTATACTACACTATAGAACTATTTGGTGGTAAATTAAATTTTTGGTTGCAAATTTCGATCTTCGTGTTGAAGAATTGGCAGTTATATAGAAAAATTAAAATAAAAATAAACTAATATTTTTGCTTGACACTTAATATACTTTGCTACACAACTAAACTTCTTAGTTAAGGGTAACCTATTTATTAAAAAATTTTACTGTTCTGTTGGAGATTCATTTATTTTTGTCAACAATTTTTTGTCTTTGAAAATATAGGTATTAGAATTTTGCTTTTCATATTTTTCTTTAAAAGATGAAATTTCATATATTGGGTTGAAAACTGGAAATTTTGTGTAAAAAAAACAGTACATAGGGAGACCTCTCTGTAGTAAATAATGGACCTAGAATATAAAATAAATAGTTAAAAGCAATTATAACTTAAAATTTTTAACAATTTTTATTTATTAACACATATTGGTTTAATTATTAATTAAAGAAAATTATTTATTGCACATAAATTTCTATTTGAAAGTGATTATTATCAACTGTAGGTTCATTATCTATTATAGGGCAGTTTCCTCATTAGCAAATGTTCAAACTAATGTTTTATGCTTCTGATATATTTGAAAAAAGCCTTTTTTTACTTGTTTATAGGGAAATATTGTATCAATTATAAATTAAACATTAAAATATTTGGCCAAAATTATTCATAAACAAATTAAAAAAAAAAAATTTTGGGCTGCAACTGCTAATATACCTGCTGCAGGAACAGGTAATATTGATTTTAGAAGTGGATCTGTCTTACCACTAAAGGTACATTCCCCTCACTCAATTCTGCTTTATCAAGTTGTTACTGTCTTACCATAAATTAAAAAAGGTTTTTTATTTAAAATTTGAAAAAATATATTTTATGATGAATAATTTTATGCGATATAAGGATAAAAAAAACAATGAATAAAATAATAATAATAAAACAATAATAAGAAATAATCATCTCTGAGATTTTCTCAAAATATGGAAGAATAACAGATTTTAATGTGTTATAATCTACTCTATATTATTTTAATTGCTTATTTTGTTTGTGTAATTTGTTTTATTTTACACATGTTTCAATTTTGAAAGTAAATTTTAATCTCTCGTTTACTTTATAATAATTATTTAGAAGAATTCCAAGATTATTATATGAGAGTTCCCAACCTTTTGTTTTAAAAATAATTATTAAATTTATAAAATAAATAATAAAAAACATATTTTATAGCATTAAAAATGTACTTTTTAAAACAAATTTTGGGGTATATTTCAAATCAAATCCTAAAGTTTTTCATGGCTATTTCAACTCTTTCATAAGGGATGTTTGAAAATGTAGCTATAACATCAAAAGTAATAATAATGTCATCAAAAGTATTATTCAGATTTTTATCGCTTTTTTAATAATTACCTAAAAATTTGTTAGTTCTCATTCTATTGAAAATTTGAAAAGTCCTCCTGTGAAACATTGTGGTGGGAATATTTGAAATCAAATGAAAATTATCTTTATTTTTAAAAATATGCAGAATTTTTTCAATGTAAACATTTCTATGGATCGCTACTTTATTCAAATAATTCTTCAGATAATTTAGTGATAATTAATTCTAAATGGTTTTTCAGACAATTTTTGTTTTAATTAAACTATAATTTAATTATTTTTATAAAAAAGTTTTTAGATTATAGCTGTAAAAAAAGACATTAGATAAACCTATGCATCTTTTATCTGAATTCATTAACTTTATTATCCGGTATCAACAACTTTGTTTTTTTAGTGATAATTTTTGTTCGCTTCTGCGGTTTTAACTATTTTGTTGAAAATTATTGATTTAAAATTGATTTTATGGGTCCAAAATGAAACCTGATGATCATTCCCTACTTGTTGATTAAAATCAAACTATTCCATATATGGTGACAACAATTGTTCAGATAAAAATGCAACTATTTTGTTGAAAATATAAGTAAGTTGTTGTAAATTCCTCTTTTTGAATGAAAATTTGAATATTCAAAAAAAATTTAATTTTGGTTCAAAAATTATTTTTTCTACCTAAAATTTCAAATATTTCATTTATCGCTTAGAATGTATCTTTTTTAGTTAAAGATCCAACTATTTTGTTAAAAAAATTATGTATAGAATGTTTTGTTCAAAATTAATTTTTTAACCGAAAATGTTACTATTTCATTTATTGTTCAAAATCTATCCTTTTTAGTTAAAAAATTAACTATTTAGTTGAAAATTTATGTATTTTGTTGAAAATTTGCCTCCTTGGTTAAAAATTTAACTTTCTAAAAATTTTATTTCTTCATTTTCCCGCAGAAATTAATTTTTTAACCTAAAAATTACTATTACATTTATCGTTAAAATCGTTAAAATCTTCTTAGTTGAAAATTCATATACTGCTTGTTTACAGATTGAATTTTGTAACTGGAATTTAAACTATTCTATTTTTGATTAAATATTGACCTTCTTTAGTTAAAAATTCAGCTGTCTGGTTGAAAATTAATTTTGTGTGTCGAAAATGAAACCTGATGATTATTTTATAGCTGCTGATTAAAATCCAACTATTCCATTTATGCTTAAAACAAATTTTGTCGGTGAAAATTGAACTACTTGGGTGAAAAAGTATGTTCTTTGTTGAATATTCCTCTCTTTGGTTAAAAATTTAAATATTTCTTTTTTAATTGAAACTTTTGGTGAAAATTTATTTTTTAACCTAAAATCGAACTATTAAATTTATCTTTAGAAAAGGTATCTTTCAAAGTTAAAAATTCAACTAATTAATTACAAATTCATGTAATTTGTTAAAAATTTGTTTTCTGGGTCGAAAATGCAACAATTTCTTTGAGAATTTATGCGCTTTGTTGAAAAATCCTCCTTTTGTTTAAAAAGGAAACTATTTTTTCTATTTTTTCTGTAAAAATTAATTTTTTAACCTAAAGTGTAACTATTTCATTATTTGTTAAAATCCTTTCTTTTTCAGTAAAAAAATTAAAATATTTCTTTGAAAATGAATGCAATCTTAATGAAAATTTCTCTCTGGATAAAAATGTAACTTTTTTTATATTTATCCCTTCTAGTTGAAAATTCAGTGGAAAAATCATTTTCTGTTTGTTTAAAAATGAAAGTTTGTAACTGGAAATTAAAATATTTTATTCTTGTTTCAAAAATGAAATTTTTCAGTTAAAAATTCAACTGTCGGATTGAAAATTCATTTTATGGGCTCAAAAGTAAACATATTGATAATTTCATACCTCTTGAGTAAAATGTGACCATACCATATATGGTTAAAAAAAATGTTCTAGATGAAAATTGAACTATTTGGATGAAAATTTATATGTTTTATTGAAAAATACTCTTTTTGTTTGAAAACTTAACAATTTTTGAAATTTTAATATTTTGTTAAACATTAATTATTTAACCTAAGATGTAACTATTCGATTCATGGTTAAAATTATAATATTTTTAATTAAAAATTCATTTACTCGGTTAAATATTTATATATTTAGTTCAAAATGTTTCTCCAGGGCTAAAAATTGAATTATCTTTTTAAACTCGTTTCAAAAAATTTTTTTGTTCTTGTTATACAAAATCCATGTTTTTTGGTTAAAAATTCAACTTTTGGGTTAAAAAATTATGTATTTTGTTAAAAATTCGTTATTTTTTTTTAAATTCAACTACTTGGGTGAAACTTAAACTAATTTGCCAAAAATGTCATTTTTTGTTAAAGATTTATCGTGTTTAGTTCAAAAAAAGATTCAAATATGTGGTTAAAAAAAAAGGAATCTCCAAATCCTATTCCTTGTTTTTTTATTAATTTATATCGCCTTTGCTTTCTCCCTTATCACTTTCTCTTTTAACCTCTTTCCCTTTAATTTTTTTTGTACTTTATTTTCTTATCCTTTCATCTCATGATTATAATAATAATTATATATATAATAATTAATAGTATTTGATTAAAATACTGTTTTCCATTTACAAAAATTCTAATTGATATTATTATGTATTCAATTTTTTAATAGTTTAAATATTTTTATTATTAAACAATATTTTTTTGTAATTTAAATATTA
>NC_046660.1:29745711-29746866 GCF_010883055.1 Belonocnema kinseyi
AAATCAAAAAGCATGAAAGAGGGAGCTCTTCTTAATATTTTGACACCAAAATCATGTCGATACACCTTACCGACTGCGAGTAAAGCCACCCACGCTTTAATTCGACAGACTGTAAGAGTGTTCTTGCCAGACATACAAAGGCATTTGTTGATGTTGGCCATGAGTTTGACTGGGATAATGTTCAAATTTTGCATAGTGAAAGTAATGAGAGAAAGAGCAAATTCATGGAAATGCTTTATATTAAAAAACAAACGAATTTATCTATTAATTTAAAAACCGATTTAGATGGCCTGAACAAAAGTTATGCTAATATGATTAATTACATTTAACATAGCTGTTTCATGAATTCTGTTTTTCTTTTACTTTCTCTATTTCTGCTGTAATTGTGACAGATATTTATATTGTGTTTACGATAGATTGGCCTACTGACCCTTATTCGATTCTCAGGTATCAAAGAGAGATCACCTGTTCGTGGGTGCTGTCAATTTCTACCACTTAAATTTTTCTTGCCTTGATAAGGGTACTGAACGAGTACCGAAACGTTGGTAATGCAAATTTATTCATTTATGTTTTTTATTGTATTGTAATTTGATGATAATAAAAATAAAGAAGACGAAAGAAAGAAACAGAGAAGGAAGGGGATGTGGTCGGCTCACATACTATCTAGTTGTCCAACTCGGGAACGACCTACATCCAAAGGCACAATGCGGCACTAAGAGTGCTTTATTACGATCTCTGTCACTCTTACTGAATTAACCTTAATATCACTCCTGTAAATGCTCCTAGGGAAATAGAGTCAATTGTCGAGAATAGGGAGTGCCGCATATACTGGAACTTCATATTCTCGACAATTGTT
Organism: Belonocnema kinseyi; assembly: GCF_010883055.1. Taxonomy (NCBI): domain Eukaryota; kingdom Metazoa; phylum Arthropoda; class Insecta; order Hymenoptera; family Cynipidae; genus Belonocnema; species Belonocnema kinseyi. The sequence goes on from NC_046660.1 coordinate 29,746,568, forward strand.
TCTGTTGCATACTTGAGGCCAGACATGGTTCTTCTTGACTTCGAGAAGTGAACCATGTTCGTTATCGAATTTTCGGCACCAGCTGACAAAAACATCATAACCAAGGAGAATGAACAGAAAGAGAGGTATAGTAACCTTATAAAGGAGTTGCAACGATTGTACCCGGAATATTCTGTTAAACTAATCGTCCTTATCATCGGCGCTCTTGGAGATGCTAAGCTTTCACTCGTTATTAGCCGTCGAATTGATTCCGTTACAATCTGTAACCACCTATCTCACGGTCGTGAGACGTGGTTGTG
>NC_046660.1:29746966-29759829 GCF_010883055.1 Belonocnema kinseyi
TGAAAGAGGGAGCTCTTCTTAATATTTTGACACCAAAATCATGTCGATACACCTTACCGACTGCGAGTAAATGCACCCACGCTTTAACTTGACAGACTGTATAACAGCGTTCCAAACGAACATCACTTTTGTGCTCCTCTATCCTAGTATTAAGAAGTCTGCCAGTCTGTCCCGCGTAATTCATCTTACAAATCCTGCAAGTGATTTTCTAGACAACAGCACCCTTTTCAAAATTACTTAAGGATCTTTGCAAAAATTTATCACCTTATTCATTTTAAATAGAATGCGGAATTAAAAATTTTTTTAACATCAGTTCAATAGTTTTAGAAATTTGACCAAAAAATGGAAAAACAAAATTAATTAACGAACTATATTCGTTCAACTCTTTCTGATTATCTACAAGCAAATTATTAATCTCTTTGTTTTTGATTTGTTGAACTCTAGTTGCAATATGTTTCTCAATTAACTTTTTTGGATAATGATTCAGAAAAAGGATATTCCTAACAATTTTCAAATTTCTTGTGTGAAATGAATAATGGGACAAACCTAGAGCTTTGTCAACTAAGTCTTTTATTACTGCAAGTTTGTTTTGAAAGGGATGAGCAGAAAGGAAATTTAAAATTCTACCTTAATATGTACTTTTTTGTACCAAGTGGTAATAATATTACAATCCCAGCCCTTAATTACATTTATGTCCAAAAAACTGATTTTATAATCCTGTTCTCATTTTTCTTTCCTCTTTTTTATTTTTGTTCGAAAATTTTATTTGTTTTTTTTTTAGATTACAATCGGATTTTTGTTTTTCCTTTATTCTTTGTGATTCAAATTTGGTGGTTGGATTATTGTTTTATTTAACAGGATTTTGCATCAATTTGATTATTGGACATTAAATGGGATTTTTAATTTGGATTTTGCTGTAATTTAAATTTCTTAAATTTTGATTTAGCTGACTTGGACTGGAGGTCATTTCTATGTTATTGTGTTTTTAATCAGATAAGTGTTAAACATGGTCCTGAGGTGTTCAGAAAGATGCAATTATGGTTTGTGATCCTTGGTTTGTTAATTTGACAGATATTCAAATTCCTGATTCAGTCACAGATATTCTCAGATTAGGTCAAGGTTTTAGTAACTGTGTGATAAAAACTAAGGCAAAACAAATGATGGAAATAGTAAAAGATGTTGAAGCAAATTTACACAAAATTCCTATTTTGGATCAGCAGGATTTCCAAAACAAGGTCTTACATTTATCAAAGAGCTTTGTTGAGAAAAATAGTTTGCATATCAGTTATATTGATCGTAGAATTTCTAAAGATTTCATGATGACGAAAGAGTTTCTGAGAAACAACCATGATGTGGTTTGCATGAATGCTGATAAAGGCAGTATTACTGTTTGCATGAAAAAATCGAATTATATCAGGGATATGGAGAATTTGCTTTCTGATAATGATAATTTTGAATTACTACATAAAAATCCGTTAAGAAAATTAAAAAGAGACATTTTTAAGATGCTTGATAATTGGAGAAAGAAAGAACTTCTGGGAAAGGATATAAGATGGACTGATATTGACACTGAAGACACATTTCTAGCAAGATGTTATGCTTTGAGAAAGATTCACAAAGATGGCTATTCCTTAAGAATAATTATTTCAACTATTAAAACTCCCACGACATTTTTAGAACAAAATTTTAATTTGATTCTCAAGGACTTTATCACAACTTCTAAATATAATGTCAAAAATAGCTGCGAATTTCGAAAAAGTATCGTTCAAAAAAAGGTTCCGGATGACCATGTAATAATTACTTTGGATGTTATTGCAATGTTTCCGATTATACTCCCTGAATTAGTTAAAAAGGCAATTTTAAGTAGATGAGCTAATATAAAAACCCGTACTCGATTATGTCAAAAAGATTTTATTGAAGGGATAGTTTTTATTATGGAGTCAACTTATTTTAAATTTAATGAATCTTTCTATAGACAGAAGTCTGGTACAACCATAGGTTCAGTCATTTCTCCAATTTTGGCAGAACTAGTGATGGAAGATTTGGAGGTTTTTGTTTTTGGGAAATTAGATTTTGTTTTTCCTTTTTATTTTCGGTTTGTCGACGATACCTTATTATGTATTCCTCTAGAAAAGTTACAGATCGTCATTGATACTTTTAACACGTTTTCATCCAAAATTTCAATTTACTCATGAAATAGAATAGGATTATAATATCAGTTTTTTGGACATAGAAGTAATTAAGGGTTGGGATAATACTATTATTACCAATTAATACAGAAAAAGTACATACTCAGTAGAATTTAAAATTTCCTTTCTGCTCATCCCTTTCAAAACAAAATTGCAGTAATTACAAACTTAGTTGATAGAGCTCTAGGTTTGTCCCATTATTCATTTTACACAAGAAATTTGAATATTGTTAGGAATATCCTTTTTCTGAATCATTATCCAAAAAAGTTAATTGAGAAATATATTGCAATTAGAGTTCAACAAATCAATAACAAAGAGATTAATCATTTTCTTGTAGATAGTCAGAAAGAGTTAAAGGAATATAGTTCGTTAAATACTTTTGCTTTTCCATTTTTTGGTCAAATTTCTAAAACTATTGAACTGATGTTCTCATTCGATTCTCAGGTATCAAAGAGAGAGCACTTGTTTGTGGCTGCTGTCAATTTCTACCACTTAAATTTTTCTTGCCTTGATAAGGGTACTGTACGTGTACCGAAACTTTGGTACTGCAAATTTAATCATTCATGTTTTTTATTCTATTGTAATTTTATGATAATAAATATAAAGAAGACGAAAGAAAGAAAAAGGAAAGGAAGGGGATGTGGTTGGCTTCCTTCTCATTCTTCTTTCCTCTTTTTTTTTGCTGTCCGAAAATTCTATTTGTTTTTTGTTTTTTTTTCAGATCAAAATAGGATTTTTGGTTTTTGTTTATTCGTTGTGGTCCAAATTTGGTCGTTGGATTCTTGTTTTATTTCACAGGATTTTGCATCAATTTGATTACTGGACGTTAAATGGGATTTCAATTTGGATTTTGGTCTAATTTAAATTTCTTAAATGTCAATCACACACTGAATGCGGGACGCGTACTGTCGAATATAATGTATAGTTGTCAAATTTTGATTTCCGTATGCTACTACATTTGAATCCGGCAACGTGACAATAAATACAAAATTTTGTTTGTAAAAAAATATGTGATGAAAGGTGTGATTACAAATTTCAAGTCGTAAATAGTTTTATAGAACTGAAATTTAAAAAAAGAATTTTATTAATGTAAAGTCCTCATTATTTATCACCATATGCTAGAATATTTGAGTTTGGCAACGTGTCACTACATGAAAATTTTGATTTAAAAATTCGTTAGAAAATACAATTTTTTAGTTAGTAGAGGTAACGATAGAGATATCAAAAATATTTTTTGAAGGACTTGGTAAAGGGCTTAAGCTTTTATAAATTTTTTACGATTGAGTGGAGGGGCCAGAATTCTTGACATAATTTTTTACATTTGATAAATTTATTCCTCACAGTATATTCATAAATGTTTATGACTAAACATTTTGTTTGCATATTTACTTAATTTTCGAGATGATAAAGTAACATTTGAGCATTTAAAAAATAGAGAACTTCTGTCCATGTATTTAACCCGATTACTCATGCATTGATCCGAAAAAATTACTGGATTTCTTCGTTGGATAGACATTTTTTGTTACTTCATAGAAATAAGTATCAAATTTCAAAAAACTGTAATATTATTTTTTGTAAAAAATTTTTAATTAAAAAAATTATTCGAATAATGTTACTAATTAGGTCACAGAGTACTAAAGAAAAATTCTTTATAAATTTTAGCAAATGATTATCTAATTGTTGAGTTCTAAAATAATTAGAAATAAAATACTGTAATCCATAGCTTTTAGGAATGAAAAATTAAGAGAAAATTAATTAAAAAGTCAAGATATTTATTACAACATTTCAATTGAACCAAAAGGAAAGAAGTTTCAACAAAGTAGCTAAATCCTCAAACAAATGAAATAGATTTTTGCCTATAAAGTTGCAGTTTTAACAAACAAATATCTATAAAAAGAGATAAATCTTCAACGATAACAAAAATTTGAAGATTTAAGATTTAAATCACGCAAGAATTTTTAGTCAATAAAGCAAAAGAAAATTCATAAAAAATTTAGAATTTTTGGCAAATTACATAAAGCTTTAATTAAGTAGTTGAATTTCAAAAATTAAAAAGATCAAACTTTAACCGAAAATAAAATATATAAATTTTCATTGAAGAAACATAATTTTCAATTAAAAAATCAATTTTCTACAAAAGAGTTATATTTTTAATCCAAGAATATGAATTTTAAATAACCAACTTAATTTCCAACAAAACAGTTAAATTTTGAACCAAATAGTTACATTTTTAGTTAAAAAAATAATTATTTACTTAAAAATGAATTTTCAATACAGAATATAATAGATGATATGTCAGTCAAAAAATTTTTTATTTGAAATAAAAAAAAGTTAAATTCAACCAATATTTCGATCAAATAGTTCAAATTTCATTTATGATAAAGAAATATGATACTTCTACTAGAATAATAGAATTTTTAACCCACGAAAACTATTTTCTTTAAACCATAGAATTTTTTACAAAATTCCCGGAACCGAAGAATTTTCAATAAAAAAGTTAAATTTTAACAACAAAAAAATGTTTCATTTAATTGAATATTGTTAAGGATTGATGGTCCAACTATTTTGTAAAAAGTAACCTTTTTTGTTCGAAAATTAAACTGCCCGTCAAAAATTAGCCTTTTCAAATGAAAATTCCATATTTTTGGTAGAAAATGATTATTTTTTTATTAAACATTAACTTTTTAGTTGAAAAATTGAACTGCCTTACAAAAAAATCATCTTTTTGAAACTAAAATGAAACTATTTTTTCTTTAGTTAAACTAGTTAGTTAAAAATGCTTGTAATTTGCTATAATGTGTCCCCTTAAAAATGAATTCGTTTTTTTTGTTGTTGCAAATTCGTCTTTTTGGGTTGAAAACTTATTTCTTTTTGTCAAAATTTAATTTTTTCTTAGTTTTAAATGCTGTAAGACTTAAATAGTTGTTCATAAGTTTAACTTATTTTATACAAATTAATTTTTTTTATTAAAAGTTTACATTTTTTTTAATTCGCACATTTTTCAGTAGAAAATTGATTATTTAACTGAAAATTCAACTGTGTGGTTTGAAATTAAGTTTTTAGTAAATATTTCATATTTTCTAGTCGGAAATCGAACAGTTTTGTATAAAGTTCGTTTTTTAAATTGTCTCAAAAATGTTTATTTTTGTTTCGAGATAATAAGTTATTTAACAAGTTATAAAAGTGTTTATCTTCCCACACTATGAAAAATAGTGAAGAAGAACAAATAAAAATTGTATAATTAAGAAGAATTTTAATTGTCACTATGGAATGTTTAACTGTTCATTAAAAAATTAATCTGTTTTAGTTGAGTTTAATATGTCTGTTTTATATAAAATTATTTTCTTTTTCTACAAATTTTCAATTTCAAAATTCAACCATTTTCGAAAAAACTCGACTTTTGGGCTTAAAAATCCCACAATTTTGTTAAAAATTATTATATGCCTGAGAAATTCTTCTTCGGTAGAAATTCAACTATCATGTTGAAAATTCATCTTTTTTAGTAGAAAACTAATCTTCTGGGTTAAGAATTCACATTTTTTGTGAAAAATCCCACTATTTAATGAAATTTTTTTTTTATTCTAGAATATATCTCTGAGTGGAAAATGCAAAACTTCTGTAAACAATTTTTTTTTTTTAGAATTTAACTATTTTGTTTAAATTTCATCATCTTAGCTTGTAAATTGAACAATTCAGTGAAAAAATTTTTTTTTTGTCTCAAAATTTTTGTTTTCTATGGATAATTATACTTTATACTCGAAAACTCGTATTTTTTGAACATACAACTATTTTTATGGTTTGAAAATTTATCTTTTCGGTAACAATTTTTACTATTCGGCTAAAAATGAACTTTTCTGCTGCAAATGTATATTTATAAACAAAAAACGTCAAATTTGATTATCTTCCTCAACTGAAAAATATTCCTTGCTGTGAAATAACACGATTTAAAAAAAAAAATATTTATTTTTTGGTTGATAATTGAATTGCTTTTGTAATCATTCATTTTCTTGGCTATAATTTTAAACATTTTAATTTAAAGTTTCCATCACATTTTTTTTATTGAATGCTAACCCACGTACCCTCCCTGTTTCGAAATCCACACTTACTCCAAATCTTATAATAATCTGAAATGTAAATAATAGATATAAACAGATTCGGCTTTTTATGGAAAAAAAATAGTTGGAAAAAATCTTCTCGTTTGTTTAATTTGAATCATATAACGATGCATATAATGCTATATAACTCGTGATAATAATCAATACAACTAATAATAATAGTTATCTATAAGAATAATAATATTAGGAAGCATTACATTTTAAGGATTATTATTAACATTATAAGGAAACAATAAAATTAAAATTGGAAAGCGAGAAGCCGTCCAAAAACTACGTTACACTTACGATAGAGGCGGGGTGGGGGAGGGGGCAAATTTTGTGAATATTCTCGAGCCAAGAAACACATGAAATTTAAATCTTCGAACAATAATTTTTTGAATTGATTGAAAAAATCAAGATTGGCAATTTTATTACATTTAGTAACTAAAAAGAGACCTATTTCATTTGTAGTTAACATTTAAGTATTTCATTGAAGATACCTTTTTTTTTGGATGAGAGTGAGTTTTTGGATCTGAAGATTTACCGATTCCATTTCTGATTAAAAAGCGATCAAGTTAGTTTAAAATAAAATGTTTTTCCAGAAAATAAATCTATTTTAAAAATTCATCTTCTTGTTTTAATCTTTTGATGAACTAAAAATTTCAATCTTTTTTATATAAAATATCAAATGTTACATTTTACGGTACAATTGACGATTTTGTTGAAGTTTAACTTATATTGATTTAAAATTAATTACCTTTTTTATTTGAAATATCATCTACTATACTTTTCGTTAAGAAATAATTTTTTTATTAATAACTAAACAGCTTGGTTAAAAGTTAAACTTCTTTAAAAAAAAATTTCTGTTGCTTTTGTTGAAGATTCGTCGTTTTGGTTGGAAATTTAACAGTAGAGTTAAAAATGTATTTTTTAAATTAAAAATTCAACTATTTCGTCGAAAATTGAATTTTGTAATGGAAAATGTAATTATTTAATCGCAAATTTAAGTTGTTATGATTTATGCTGTTCTTTAAAGATGAAAAATTCATCCTTCTGGATCGAAAATCCAAGTGTCTCATAAAAAATGTATCTTGTTTGCTTCAAAGTTAAACTATTTGGTTTTAAATTCAAATATTTTTTCTTAAACTAATTTAGGTTGTTTTTAAAAATTCAGATATTTATTTTAAAATCATCTTTCATGGTTAATAATGAAATTTTACGTTAAAAATTCATCTTGCCGGGACTGAAAGTAAACTAATTTTTAAAACATTAATTTTTTTAGCCGGAAAACTCAAAAACTCTTTCGTTTAAAATGCATCTCTTCAATAGCAAAAAATTTTCTTTGGGTGAATTTCAACCATTTTTCATGATAAGGTTGATTTCCAATCATGTTTTGTATTGAATCAGTATCTATACATTAGTTTTAATTTTAACAATTTATTCTGCGATTTTCAGGAAGAATTATCCTATTTCCCCTCTTTTGAGAGTTGGACTTTTGATCTGCGCCGAAGAAAAAGTGGGGTGGAAAAATTGTTCAAAATAAGATGACGTAATTTTTAGAACTGTTCTCAATTTTACAATTTAATAAGCGATTGAGCCTGTTCTTTTGAGTTTGTTTTAAACATAGTACCCAAAGTTCTGGCACCAGTTATGTTAATTTCATCAAAGCCAAACTTTTTCATATCTCTTCTACAAACTTGGTACCAAGAAGCGACATTGTCGTAGCGCCCTATGTCGAAACCGAATGCCTGAAATCAAATGATCAATATTAATTTATTCAAATTCGATCCTAAGATGTTATAAATATGAATTAATTAATTTTAATCTAAAATTGACCTCTGCAGTAGTTACAGTAGTAATAATACTATAATCAGCCACAGTAATGGAATCCCCAGCAACGAATCTGCTGGTTTGAAGAAATACGCTCAGAACTTCAAATGATTCTTCCAAAGCTTGAACATCTTCTTCGCGAGGTTTGTTTGCCTTTCCCAAAATAACTACAAACTGGAGAATAAAAAATACACATTAGAAATTTCTTATATCTAATCGAAAAGGAGGATTAAATGTTAGTTTATAACATTTTTATAATGTAAATTATAATAGAGAAACCGGATGCAAAAAATAGCTATATCTCTTTCCTACTTCAGTAGATCTTCATTCAATTGGATTTCTAAAACTAAAAATTGAACTAATCTATTTGAATATTAATTTTTTCAATTTTCAATTAATCTCTTCCGTTAAAAATCAAAATATTTTTGGTTGAAAGTACACTCTTTTTGAATGAAAAGTTTACTGTTATATTTTTGTTGAAAGATTAATTTTTCTTGTCAATAATTTTATTATTTTGTTGAAAATTACACAATTCCTAGAAAGCTATTCTGTTTAGTAAAAAATTAAATTTCTTTGAGTAAATTAGTATTTTCGGACAGAAAACTTAACTGTCAAGTAGAACATTTTATTTCTTGACTTGCAAATTAAACAACTTGGTCTTTTTTTAATCAATATCTTTTTTTTCCAACTGCTTGGTCGTAATTAAATATTTTCATTGCAAATTTAGCTATTTCGTATAAAATTCTTTTGTTGCTGTTGTTAAATCATTTTTTGTTATAATTAGACTATTCTGCTTGATAACAGCCTGCGTGTTGAGACAGGCTTAAAAGTATTAAAATAAATAGTAGTTGTAGTGAATTAGTTTTCTAAGAAGTCTTACATGCCAGCCACTATCAAAAGCTTTTTCTTCACCAAGAAAAAAGCTGCAGAAAGTTTTCTTAGATTAAAATTTATGTTAATGGTTTTAGTGAGCTTAAGCTCATTATCTTAAGAAGACTAATGCGCCTGTAGTTGGTTAAATGATATTGATCCTTGGCTTTCTTCTGAAAAACTAATATGTAAGGTATTTTGTAAGATTCAAAAATGTAGATTAATTGAATACAGCTATTGAATATAAGAGCAAGGAAAGTTGGGAATGAGAAAGGAAGCTTTTTGAGGGCTTTTGTAATTGAATCAGTGCCTGGAGCTTTATTATTTTTAGTATTTTCGATTTGTTTGGTTCTTTTTTCATATGTTATGTTCTTAAAGTTATCAATGCTAAAGACTTCAAAACATTCGGAAACAATTTTCCAGAATTCAGAGATATGTTGGGGGTCTGAAAACTCGTCATGTGGAGCGAAATTATTTTCTAATTTTCTGCTGAAATATTTGGTTTTTCAATATGAGAGAGCGCTAAATTTTGATCGGGGTGAAATATTTGTTTGCTTCTGAACTTTAATTGCTATTGTTTTATGCATGTGATTGATTGTGTTTAAAAAATGCAGCTTTCAGTTATTCGATTAGTTTGGCAGAGTTTATTATGGGCATCGATAAGGTCTTCCATCTCAGGGGGGGGGGGGTGGATCGTATTTGTTAACGGTTTATTTGTTAACTGGTTTATGGTATGGGTCAAGCTCATCTATAGTAAAAATCTCGTGGTCATAAGAGTTATTTTTGATGATTGCTAAGTTGATGTCAGATTTATGTTTTTAATTCTGAGGGGAAAGCTGTGAGAGTCTGGTGCTGAAACGCAGAGATTCCTGTTATTTATTATTTCAAATCATTGTTTTCCGATTTTGTTAGTTATTCTGCTATTTCAGGCTGATTGTTTTGAGTTTAAATCACCCGCAGCAATTATTGATCGCGCGTGCCTATTCTTTTTTTACGACAAAAAATAAAATAAATTCTTAGCATGTCTATGTAATTTATATATAATGTATTTTACGAAATATTTGTATAAAATAATTAGAAGAACTATTTTATTCTACATTAGATCTTTTTTGTTAGAAAATTAATTCATATCTGATGTTGAAGAATAACATTTATTATAATTTTCTAACTTACGTTAATGATAATCGTATTCTTTACATGAGGCACTTGACATTTTTAAAACACAGTTTTTATTTATCAAGTTAGCAAATTTTTTAACCTGCGTATCAAGTAATTCACTTCCTTCACCCTCAGTAATTAATATATTCCTTTCGTTCGCATTCAAAAGCATTTTCATTTGTTATTTTAACAACTAAAAAAGATAAAACTTGGAAGAAAAATGTAATAGTTGATGGTTCAACTACAAAATTATATTTTAAAACAATAACAGCCGAAATAAACCAAAAAATGCATTTTTTAAAAAATTGTCAAATTTGCAGCCACTTAGATAAATTTTTAACTCAAATAATGAATCTTTAACAAGGCAAACAAAATTTCGAAAATGGTAGTTCAACCTTAAACCAAATAGTTCATGTTCAGTCCGAAAATCAAGTTTCTACCCGAAGAGATCAATTTTCAAACAAAAAAATTTGTAGTCAAGAAAGAAGAAAAATTTAACTAAATTGTTGAATATTTTATACAAAAAAATGTAAAAAAATGTTTTCTTTTCGTTCAAAAATCAAGCAATTGTTTGAAAATTCGCCTTTTTGGTAGAACATTTATCTTATTAGTTAACAATAATTCTTTTAAACGTAAATGTCAAAATTCAAATAATTTTTTTGCTTATATCAAAAAATACTTCTCACCGTATTTAATGTAAAAACAACATGATTCCGTTCATGATAGATTATGTGACTTGAGGTGCAGAACCTGCCTTATTTAAAAAATGACCTATTTGTTTAAAAGCTTATGGATTTTTTTAAAACTTCGTCTTTTCTTGTAAAAAATTATTCTTCTCATAAAAACTTAATTATCCATTATTGGTTAAAAATCAACATTTTTAATTCAAAATTTTTTTTTCTTGTAATACACTCGTTTGTTTTTGTAAAAAATTAATCTTCTTAATGGAAAATTCATCTTTTTGATTGAACATTCAACTATTCGGTTCAAATCGCTTTTTTAAAATTAATTCCTACAAAGGTGAGATATACTTACATCATTTTTTGTTGAAAAATTATATTTTTGGTTTAAAAATCAATTATATTTTTGAAACGCAATGGATTTTGTTGACGATTTTTCATTTTTTAGGACAAATAATATTCCTGTTTAAAGTTCATCTTTTTCATTGAGGATTCGATTATTTTGTTAAAAATTTCTTTTTAGCTGATAAACAGCTAATTTATGTAAAAGAAAATTTGATTATAATAATGCCATTAGTGATTCAAAATTTATATTTTAAATTTAGAATTTATCTTTTTTGGTTCAAAATTCAATTTTTTGTTGAAAAACATTATTTTTTGGTAGAAAATTAATTTTCTGGATTAAAAATCGATATTTTATCGTTAAAGATTAAACTATTTGGTAAAAAATCATCTGTTTCATAATAAAATTCAGCTACATTTTTCAATTACATTTTTTTTTATTGAAAATTAATTTCTTTGACTAAAAACTGAACAATCCAAGTGTTTGTTGAAAATCGGGTTTTTAATTGAAAATTTATCTTTTTTGTTTAAATCCTTTTTTTCGTTGAGAATTCAATTTTTTATAATTTTCTTTTGCAAATTATTTTCTTCGAAACTAAAATGTACTTATATCATTTTTGTTGACAAATGATATTTTTTAGTTAAAAAATTAATTATTTCTTAGTTTTATTTTTTTCAATTTATTTTCTCTAATTCCTAATCTTTCCATGCCTGCGATGTTAAACCATATATGCCTTTTGCCTTCCTTTTCGTTTTGGGACCATGTATATTTATTATTATTAATATTTATTATATAACCATGTATATTTCCGTTTTCTACACATTTTCAAGCAATTTTTCGTACGTGTTAGGTTGAAATCGCTTTTCGTCTAATTGGATTGAAAATGCATTGGCACCCTTTATTATGTATTAAATAAATTATAATTGAATCTTATTTATTTTTTTATTAACAATTTTAACATCTCCTTAAAATTTGCTGAGAAAAAATAGAAATAGCTCCATACACTTTAATACCAAGAGGTGAATTTTGCAATGCAGAGGAGCTTTGCTTAAAATCTGCATATTTTAAATTCAATAACAAAAATTATAAACAAATGGAAGGAATAGTCAAGGAATCTCCTCTTTCTCCTGTGATAGCGGACATTGTCATGAATGTTCTAGAAATTTATTGTCTCTCAACTTTAAATTTTGAAATACCTTTGTATAAGAGATATGTTGATGATATTTTTATGATAATTCCTAAATCAAAATTACTTGAAGTTTTAGAAATTTTCAACTCATTTGACTGTAACCTTAAATTCACTTTTGAAAAGGAAAATAACATTACGTTACATTTTTGAGACGTTGGTACCACAAACCCACATGGTCTCGAAGGTATCTAGATTTCTTATCACAACATCCTTGGTCACAAAAGAAAGTAATGATTTTCAGACTCATAGATAGAGTTACTAAATTGTCTTCCATTAAATTTAGAACAGAGAATATTTAACTAATACAAGAAACTTTGATTTAAAATGGCTATCCCATTAATCTTATTAATAGACTTATTAAAATCAGAGTTAATAATACGAGGGTGGATTGATAAGTTTCCGGCCTGCCCAACAGATGGCGCCACTAGGCCTACCTTGAGGTGGCGTTCTATAGTACCATCCTTAGATAGCTTGTAGCTATAGTTTCAGCCCGATCGCCATGTTAGTTTA
>NC_046660.1:29759929-29761048 GCF_010883055.1 Belonocnema kinseyi
TCGTGTGACAACTTCCCAGCAGAATTTGGCATTATTTTCGCGTAAGCCGACCGAGTTTTTGCGCCGATTCATAACCATGGATGAAAGCTGGATCCACTACTATACTCCTGAGTCAACGCAACAGGCAAAACAGTGGGTTCCACCAGGCCAAAGTGCTCCGAAGCGCCCAAAAACGCAACAATGGGTCTGAAAGGTTATGGCCTCCGTATTTTGGGATGCACATGGAATAATATTCGTGGACTATCTTGAAAAAGGTAAAAACAGAACCGGAGCATACTATTCATCATTATTGGACGGATTGAAAATCGAAATCGCCGAAAAACGACCGCATTTGAAGAAGAAAAAACCGCTTTATCATCACGACAATGCGCTTGTTCATTCATGCTTAGTTGCACAAGCAAAATTGCATGAAATCGGCTTCGAATTGTTTCCTCAGCCACCGTATTCACCAGACCTGGCCCCCAGCGACTATTACTTGTTCCCTAACCTGAAGAGATGGCTCACCGGTAAGCGTTTTTCCTCAAATGAGGAGCTCATAGCTGAAACTGAGGCGCATTTTAGAGACCTTCCGATCGAGTACTTTTCGTACGGTATCAAAAAGTTAGAAATTCGTTGGACTCGCTGTATCGACCTAAAAGGAGTGTATGTTGAAAAATAAAACCGACTTTGACTAAAAAAACGTCTCCGTGTTTCATTTTTCAGGGACTTATCAGACTGCCTAGTATAGTGTAGAGGTCTGCTTGTGTGTCCAACATAACGACAATCGCTATTCGAGCAATTAAATTTGTAAAAAACATCTCTCTTTCTTTAAATGTCTAATTTGTCTTTAGGAGACGTAAAAATATTTGGGTTGGATTTTATTGGTATGAAAATTACTTTTATGTTATTTTGGCTCAAAATAGTTGCAAGTTTATCAGTTATTCCTGAGATGTATGGAACTACGGTGAAATTTTTAGAGCTCTTATCATCTTTTTCTCTCAGTTGTTTATGAATACGAGGGTGGATTGATAAGTTTCTGGCCTGACCAAGAAAAACAACGTTTTTAAGAATTTTTTTTTTTATTTCTCAACATAATCTCCAAGGCTGATACATTTCTCATAGCGGTGTTCTAGTCTAGTA
>NC_046660.1:29761148-29763089 GCF_010883055.1 Belonocnema kinseyi
ATATCTAGTCGGGAGTGGTGCTGACTGAAAACAGATGAGTTGGAGCGATTCGCGCGCCATCTGTTGGTCATTCTAAGGACTTATTGAACTACCCTCGTATAACATCTCTAAACTATATTGTCAAGTTCGATTGTCACGATATTCGATTTTGACTCTTGTATGCGTGTGACAGGAGGCATCAGTATGTTAGACAGGGATGTAACATTAGACGTGTTTTCGTGACGTTCATTGGCTACGATGCGCGTATGTACGACAATTTTAAATACGTACGCGAACTGGAGCCAATGAGCGCCGTTTAGTTAAAGCATGCGCAAGAGTGAAGACTGCCGAATATTGTTTTTTGAAGCTAAGGGTGAGAGCAAAAATTCCTGGCACCCTTCTCTAGATTTTATGAAATAATAAGAGAATAGAGATAAATAACAAATTAAACAAAAATTTTAATAGTCCAGACATTGTTTCGTACTAATATGTAATCATCTTCTTTTAAAGAATAACTTATGTGTACATATTTTTCTTTAGTTTCGACCTTCGATTGATGTATGAAAAAGTCTCCGGAAGGAAAGGTCATTTGAATGAAGTAAACAACCTCGTATTTTGAAAAATAATGTAATTGGCAACGTTGCGGAAACAATGTGGTCCCTTTTCAAGCCTGTTGAAAGATAATTTATATAATATACGAACATTTTAAACAAAAATAGGAACATAAAATTTATCATAAAGAAGGTAAAAAAGAAAATATAAATAATCATATCTTAGTCGATAACAAGTTATGAAGGTATAAAAAAGAATAAATCTTTTAATGAGTTTGATTAAAACAAAAAAGTCGAAAGTAACAAAAGTAGTGATTAGGGTTAAATAACAACAATGCTTATGTGGTCAATAAATTATGATAATAAATAAATAAGATCTTAAATTATAATAAATTATCAAAGCGTGAAAAAGAGAGAATCTTTCCATGAAATAGATTAAAACAAAGGAAAGTTAACAATAGCAAGTGAAGTCAATAAGGCTGAGTAAAACAAAATGCCAGTGACGAGCAAATACATTATGTGTATATACAAAAAAGAAGATGGAAAAAGGTTATTTTTGAAACATCATTTCATTCATTTTCAAAAAGGATTAAAAGACAATATAAAATGTAAGATAAAAATTAAAAATAAAATTATTCAAGATAACAAGTGTAGTCGATAAATCGGAACAGTGATGAAGCAAATAAATAGTGTATGAACAAAATTTACCTTAGAACACCAGTTGAGAAATGAGTAAAGGAGAAACTTGAAATTCCGTGTTGGTATTAAAAGTAAAAATAAATAATAATCAAACATTGGAACAACGAAAGACTCCAAAAACAGCGGAAAGCGTCATTCTTGGACGCCATGACTCGACACGTCTTCATAAAGTCATCATTAGTGAGAAATACTACAAGTGTTCATGAAGACATCAAAATGAAACTCTTTATGTGCAAAAGGTCAAGAGATAAAGGAAGATGTGTTAAAATATGTAGATTCAGAATAAAAAGCGAAAATAAGTTATAAGAAGAAAAAAAATTTTTTAATTAAATATAGCATAAAGAACTGTAAAAGTTAGAAGGTTTGGAATTTTTAAATTTAAGATTAACAGAGTTTTTTTCCTTTTTATTGAAATAAGATTTTATAGTTGAACGCTTATTAAGATTTTTCTCAATAGCTAGCATTTTTGGATGTTCAAATTTAAAATCATGCGCAGTTTCAATTCGGTGTCTTTCAAGTGCACCAATATTATTTGCAATATAATTTCGGCGAGTGTGTTCTCTAATGCTACTAGGCAGTCTGATAAGTACCTGAAAATTCTAAGAGATGCCATTAGTATTCACTAATGTGAACCATTTTCGTCGCGCTTGATCCTTCAAATGACGCCTGTCAAAACTTCAGCCATTTATGTTTACGCATTTACAAGTTACAG
>NC_046660.1:29763189-29796309 GCF_010883055.1 Belonocnema kinseyi
TTTGAGGAACTTCCGAAAACGCACTTTTCTGAAGGATTAAAAAAACTTGAAAAGCGATTGACCAAGTGTATAGAGCTCCAAGGAGATTATGTTGAAAAATAGGCATAGGTTTCTTTATTTTTTCAGTTTTCCGTGCGAGAAACCGAAGTAACTGTAAATCCTTCATCCTTGAATTCAGCCATTACTGAATCACCAGAGAAAAAGATAGGAATGTTTTTAATTACTAGTTTAACAAGGCGTGAAATTAGATTGATATACAAGTAATACTGGCAAACTTGCTTCTCTCGATTGCTGATAATAGAGTGGTAGTCCTGTATGCAGAAAACGCAAACAGAATATACATCTTACCAAATTTTATAGACTGTTGATTTATATTTAATAACGTTTTTCAAGATGTTGTGAAGCACTAAGTAGGGGTGATTTCTTTTGTCTGCAACAAAATTATTAGGAGGTATTTTTCCCAGCGCAGCAGAAGATTTTGCTTTAGTCGTATTTGTAGGTTGAGGATTGTTGGTGGTTGTGGACTTATTGGATAGTGGCATCCTTACCACTGACGTTCATGTCGTCTTACTACTTCTTTTGAGGGAGGCGACCATTTTTTCGTGACTACAGGTTCTGAGGGGGGGGGGGATTATTTGCCTTCTTAGCAAACTTCCACTTCTCGCTCCTGTTTCATCCTGATAATCGACGCTCTTCTGGCAAAACTTTGACTCAGTTGGCTTGCCTGCTCTATAGGTTTTTTATTGTTTATCTGTCAGTTAGATAGATAGCACATTAAAATATTTTGGTTCCTATCTAATGCGACTTTACCCTAAACAAATTGGTGTACTCATACTGTGTTTGTAGCAAATGTTGCTGTAATTTTTATTCGATTGTAAAGGCAGCATCCTCATAGGAGAGCTTGGATGTATCCTTTAGAATTGACAGTGTAGAAAGGTTAATTTTGAATTTGTTTGTACACAATTAACTTATTATACATGCTCACTTTGCTTGTACCACACAGTAGTGAGAGAAGATATCCTACGATTGCAGCTACCTTATTCCGGGCTGTTTTAGAATATATCGTATAGATAAATTTTGAGTCTAGTACTAGTTACAGATACTTGGCATACTTCTTAGGTACTATGGTTTTTTATACAATTTAAATTCTGAAATTGCCTAATCACCATCGTTATGATAAAAAATCACTAACTCAGTCTTTTCAGTATTTATTTTAAGTTTTCAAGTAACGAAATATTTCTCTAGTTACTGAACCAATTTGTGTAATCTTGTTATCCCTACTTTTTTTCTTCGAGAAGTAGTGTATATGGCAGTATCATTTGCAAATAGAGCTACCTTAGGATTTTCAGTGTTTGGAATATCATTAATATAATACAAAGATAATACCGGCCCTAATAAAGATCATTGCGGGACAGCTGCTGCTATCTATTTTTTAGTCGACAATTTATTTTATATTATAGATATGCAATTTTATTATGAGGCCTTCATGCCATACTTTGTCTAGCGCTGTTTCCATATCGTGGAATAGTGCATTCGTACTATGCCTAATATTAAAATTGATAATAATGTAGTCGGTTAGTCAAGCTAGCTGCTGAACCGTTCAGTGCCCTGATCTGAAAATAAATATCTTTGGGATAAGTTGGTTGTTGGCTTTTCCATGATCATAAAGACTATTTAACATAACATCTTCAAAAAATTTTCTCAGGGTGGATAAGAGGCTAATGGATCTATAACTTTGAGGATAGGTTTTATCTTTTCCTGGTTTATATATTAGTAGTATTTTTTTGTTGTTCTAATTTTCAGGAAAGTAGCCCTTCCTGCTAGACCTCCAGACCCGGGATTTTTTTACTTTAGTTTTTCGGATGGCTGTTTAATTTCTTTTGGGCAAATTAATTTTATTTCATCAATATCTAATTCAATTTTAACAATTTTGCTTTATTTTTCTTTAATTATTTCATTATTATTAGGTTCACCCATGTTGGCTCTAAGCTGATTAACTGCATCGAAATTATTCGCAATTACTTCTGCTGTATCTTTGTTATAAACATTATTTAATCTGAGAATTCAAGATCGGGAATGTGATTTTTATTTTGCCCAGTAAGCGATTTAGCTATTCTTAATAGGGTTTGTTGTTAATTTTTGGTATTAATTGAAGCAAGTTTATCACCCCAGTTTTTATTATTATGCTCAATTATATTTCCCTTAATTTCCCTAGTAGCCTTTTAACAAAAATCTTAAGGGGTCAGTCTACTTTTCACACTCGAAAAAGACACTATTTTCGCGTTTTTTAGAAATCTATAATAGATAGTAATATAAACCTGTTGGGTTTGATAAATAAAGTCGTAAAATACATAACAAAATTTTATTTATTTTTATAAATTTTTAAAGACAAAAACTGCAGTTGAACGTAACGGCTCAAAAATGTATAGGTTAGGTCGGCTTTTCTAACCCAAAAAAATGTAAGTGCTTTAGATTTAGTATGACACCAGCTACAAAATGACACTCAGGTATAAAGTTTTGACAAAAAATACAAAAATGGTGAATAACAAACTAAAAAGTAAAAAAACGTTTTTTTCGCTTTTTTTTGCAAAAAAAATAAAATAAAAATTTCAATTTTAAAAACAAAGGGTCATCTTTGCGGAAATTATGTCTACAGCATGTGGTCCAAATATCATTAAAATCGGTTGATTAGTTTTTGATATACGATTGAGCTAGACTTTGAAAACCTAGTTTTGATAAAAACCCGTTTGAAGTTATTTTAAATAAAAAATTATAAAAAACTCTTACCTAAACTCAGTCTGCGATACCTGCCGTTTCTTCGAGGCTTGCTTCCTTTTGTTTGGTTCTGGCCTCTTCTGAACCGATAGAACTGCGGCGCAGTTTAAATAGGCAGATGGATCGGCCGAGCGCGCTATACTCGCAGGTACACGGAATAAGGTAGTGATGTTCAGGTGAAAAATGTATATAGTTCGAGTGTTTCAATTTCCTTGAAATGTTTACATAATATTTCTGAATATATATTCTTTCAAATAATTGAAAAAAATTTTTAAGTTTTATATTTTAAAGTAGACTGACGCCTTAACCCTTAAACGGCCAAAACGCCACTACCGGTACACTGCTTTTCAACGGCCAATAACAAAGACTATTCGACACTAGAAAAAATTGAGACACATATACTTTTATTGCTTAAGATCTCCTCTTTTCGACGGTGCCAATGAAATTCCTCAAAAAATTGATTTATTATCCCAAAATGCAGTTTAAACAAAAAAAACGTGATTTTTCGTGCCTATTTTTTTTTTGTGAACCATTTTCCAAAGCTTTTCGAGTCTGTAATTGACCTGGAATCTCACTAACCGGTGGAATAAATGTCTAAACTTTGAGAATCCATGGTTCAAAGATCGATTCTTCGTTTTAGTATTTTCAAAATGGCGTCTTAATGGCAAAATTTTTGTGAAAAAATTCATGAATTTTTTTTCAATAAACGATGCGCTTTTCGGAAAAATCAACAAGAATAAAAAGTTCTTGTAATCAGCCAAGGAATACGCCTGAATTTTTTCGAAGCGTTTTGAGTAAAATTTTGGATTTTGCATAGTTTTTCAATAAAAAATTTCCAACGACTCCGTAACCTTTATTGCATTCTGACATCAAACCACACCTTCACCGCATTGTCATCCTGGGAATTTTCGAGTAAACCCAGCAAAAAAAATGCCAAAGCGTAAAGCCTCAAAAATTGCAACAAACTCCGAATCGGAATGGGATTTCGATGAAAACGATGAACGTATCATCACACCTAATCCAGATTGCTCTGGCTCTGATGGAGATGATTCATCAGATGACGAGAATTCGGGATCGGAATTTCCCAGACCGAATTTCAAAATTTTTTCACGAATAATAGAATCATCAATTACAAATGCTACCGTAATTTGGAAAATCTGCAACAAGAATAATATAGCTAAATTGAAAACGAAAGATTTCTGTAAAGAAATCAGCAGGAAATATTTGTCGCAATCAAAACTAGGTGATTTCAAAACTCACAGATACGAATCACGAACAAGAGCATTATGTAATAATGAACAATGTCGCCAGAGGACTACTAATTTTGCATTGATTGCAACATGTATTGCTGCTTACATTGTTTCTCAAAATTACATTCTGAAACAGCAGGATCAAAATGATTTCAATGGATTGAAATCTGAAATGAATAAAATTCTCCATAAAAAAAATTAAAAAATGTAAAAAAATATATAAAATCCCTTAAAAAAAAGAGAGTATCGATATTCGTCGACCTCCACGTGGATGATAGTTGGACAACGTAAACTTTGTTTGTGGCAGACAGACGATAGATATTCGTAAATAGGCACGAAAAATCACGTTTTTTTTTTGTTTAAACTGCATTTTGGGATAATAAGTAAATTTTTTGAGGAATTTCATTGGCACCGTCGGAAAGAGGAGATCTTAAGCAATAAAAATATATGTGTCTCAATGTTTCTAGTGTCGAATAGTCTTAGTTATTGGCCGTTGAAAAGCAGTGTACCATTTATCGTATTATTTATTTTGTTAGTAAGTTCCTCTTCGCTTTTATCCATTAGATGAGTGCTGTTAGTATCGGAGTTAGTTTATTAAAATTCGCGAATTTATGAGCTTCTTTCATTTTTTGCAGTCAGCTTTTTTATAATCGAGAAACTTAAGAGAATACCATATCAACTATACTTGGCTTAGGATTGTATGGGTACAAAGTAAAATTATCTGGATAGGCTAAAGCAAATGAATTTTAACTAATAAAATTTGGTGCAATGTTTCTCTTTTTATTATTATTGTAGCAGTTCCAGCTGACATGTTTGGCATTAAAATCACATGCTTTTGTTATTTTGTTTTCCAGATGGATGACTTCAAAGCTTATAATTTTAACAAGTTTATATTTAATACATTGAATATTATTTTTGATATGAAGAGCTACTCCCCCGAGAATTTTAAAGCAATTCTATCTTTCCTAAAACAAATAAATTTTGAAAACCTTATTTTTGATTTATTATTAAACATTTTTTCTCCCACCGTGAGTATGTCTACATAATAGTTGTCGAGAAACAGGGGTATTTCATGTTTTTTGCTTTAGGAACCACTGGCATTTCAGTGAATTATTTTTAGAGTTTTTCGACTATTTCAGCTATCCATCGAGTTCAGCAGTAAACTCGCTAATTACTTGTAGTATTTGGAAGTTATTATTGCTCGTAATTTTAGATCTTCTGCTGCCAAACGCAGCGACAGTAATACAATCCTCAATAACGAATCTCCTGTCTTGAAGACGTGAGTTCAGAACTTAAAAAGATTTTTCCAAAGTTTGAATAAACTACAAACTTTGGTGTAAAAAGAAATATTAAAAATTCAAAAAATAATCTAAAACAAAATATATTAATTAAATTTTTTATTGTATATCTTTTTCTGCACCCGGTTCCTGAATTATTAATACTTACATAGGCTTTAAAAACGTTTTGATACAATGTTCCAATATCGAAATACAGTCTCTGATCGACAATTCCCTTTTTTCGTGGATCTTTTGGATATAGGGCATCGTTTTTAGCATATTTGCTAACCAGGTATATCATTATCGCCCGACTAAAATATTTTATTATGGTTATTGAATTATAATTTGTAGTTGACAAATAGCTTATGCAATTAGTTAAATAGCGAGTTTGATTTTTTTAAATAGTATAATATTCAGTAGGATGTTCCAAAAAAAGGCTTTTTGAAAAGTGAAAACGGTTTTAAACAATTTTTTTTATATATAAGTCAAATAAGAAAATTTGTACTTCAGAGAATTTCATTTGGATCAGTTCAGACTGGATATTTTTAGTTTGCCAATCAATGAACAACAAAAATGAAAATAGACTTTATTATAAAGTACTGTTTTTAATTAAAATTCACTTCTTCGTTTAGTACCTAGTAAATTGAATGTAAAAAATGTAAGTTACTTTATTGATAATTGTAACAGTATTGCAGTGATTATACATTTATGAAATCTTGATAAATTAATAAGAAAAATCAGGATTGATTTACAAAAGATTTAAGGTATTTTCTGAAAATTCTTAATCCATCTTCTCACATTCAACATACTGTAAGATTCGCTGCGAGCCTATCCTTTGCCCCCCCCCCCCGAAAAATCTCAAAACGATTTTGTAAATACAGGGCGTAAAAATAGACACAAGCTATGAACTCTGTTAATTCAAACGACGTGGAACCTCAATAAAATTAGTCTTGGAAAATTTTGGGGTTAAAATGGAATATTATTGTAATTTTGTTTGTTGCTTTAACATTTATAAATTTAGTAGAAAATTAATCTTTCTTGCTAAAAATTAAACACCTTTGTTACAAATTAAGTTTTTTAGGTAGAAAATTTAGATATTGACTAAAAATTTAAATTTTTGGTGTAACTTCATTTCTGACAAAAATTTCATCTTGCGAGTTTGGAAATTTATCTTATTGGTTGAAAATATATGTGATTTGTTGAAAATTAGTATTTTTGGTATAAATTTCATCTTCTCAGTTGAAACTTCAAGCATTTGATTAAAAAGTTCATGTATTTCGGTTGAAATGACTGTTACGTAGAAAGCTGATTTTTTTTGGTAGATAATTATTTAACTTTATAAAAAATTTAACTATTTGGTTGAAAATGAATTAAATTCGTTGAGAATTTCTCTTTCTTGGTATAAAATTAATTCATAAGATAATAAATTTTTAAGTAAAAAATAATTTTTTTAATTAGAAACTTAACTAGTTTATTTAAATTTTTTGGTTGAAACTGTATTTTTGACCCATCGCAAAGCTTCTTTTTGCTTTAAAAATTTAAATATTCGATAGAAAATTCAACCGTTTTGTCGATCATTCATCTTTATTTATAAAAAACTAATTTGTGATCTGAAAAATCAACTATACCGCTTTTGATTAACAATTTATCTTCTTGACTGAAAATTTAGCTATGTGATTGAAAATTCAACTTTATCCGATGAAAAATTTGTCTTTTTAGTTTTAGAATAAAAAAAAATAGTGAAAAATTCAACAATTTTTTACAGAACTTGCTTTTTCATGAAAAATTGATTTTTTCGGATGAAAATATTACTATAGCATTTTCAGGTAAAAATTAATCTTTTTAGCTTAAAAATTTAACTATTTGGAGACAAGATTATAAAATTTGTTCACAATTTTTCCTTTTTGGTAGAAATATATTTTCTTGTTTCAAAATTTAACGATTTAATTATAAATTTATACATTTTTTCAAGAGATCGCGTTTTCTAGTAGAAAATCAAGCTTCTTGCGCGAAACCTTTTTCAAATATCGAAAATTAATTTTGGTAAATAAAAAATTTTTAAATTACATTTTTTATTAGAAATGAATCTTTTTAGATGAAAAATTTAACTATTTATTTAGAATTGTATTTAATTTGTTCTAAATACGCCTATTTGGTATCCATTCAATCCAAAACGGACTAGGTGAATTTTTATTTTATAAAATTATTATAAAAAAAATATGTATTTTTTTTTAGCCAGTCAAATTTAACCTAGAAGACAAATTTTTAATGAAATACATCATTTTTTGACTAGGAAAGACCAATTTCCAATAAAAAATATCAATTTTCAACCAGAAATGAAAAAGTTACCTAATGAGTTCAAAAAGTTAATTATTTATAACAAAAAAATTAGTTTAAAAAAAAGTAAATTTTAAAATAGTATGATTTCTTTTCTACGGAAAACACGAATTTTTAACAAAATACACGTATTTTGAAATGTTTAGTTACATTTACAACTAAAAAAATATCATTTTCAAACAAATATTTAAATTTTTAATAACTAGAAAATATTTTCACCAAAAATTCAAAAGATGAATTTTAATATCATTAAATTACTTTTTAACAAACAAAATAACTGTAAAGAAGTTGATTTTAAGAAAGAACGCAAAGTTTTAACAAATTACATGATTTTTCAATAAAATAATTAATATTTTTAAATAACGAAATGTAAATCTTAACCGGAAATAGAAAAGTAAAATTTTCAGATAAAGAATTGATTTTTTATAGAAAAAAAAAGAAAATTTCAACAAAAACGGTCAAATTTCCATTAATAATATTTACTTTCCACAAAAAAGCGATTTTATAACAAAATAACTTAAAAAGATCATATCCAGCCAAATAGTATAATTTTTAACTGAAAAATAGATAGATTCAACCGAAAATGGAACAGGTAAATTTTTATTTTATAAAATTAATTTTTAACAAAAAAAAAAAAATAATTTCCAAACATTTTAATTTAGACAAAAAGACGAATTTTTAATCTAATAGTTTCCATCTAATCAAATTTAATATTTTCAACTCAAAAGGATCAATTTTCAACCAAAATCGGAATAGTAGGGTGTTCATACGAAGACTTCATTTTTTATAAAAAAAAGAATGATTGTTTAAGAAAATAGTTTAATTCTGAACGAAATTGCTAAATCATAAAAAGATGATTATTCAACCAATAATTTTATTATTTCTCTATAATGAAAATGTTTGAAAATCAAATTTTCATGAATGCGACGCATACGCATTAAAAGCCGAATGCGACGCATACGCATTAAAAGCCGAATGCGACGCATGCGCATTTAAGTAACTAGCTCTTGTTGCAATCACAGAATGAAAGTTTCAATAACAGAATTGATTGTATCACATATTTTATTCTCATAATCTAAAAAACTTACAACTTTGAGCATACCTCAATCCATTCCTTGTCAATAGATTTGATAATTCTAGCTCTACATAAAATAAAAAAACCTTGAGTTCCTAAATAATAATTGAAAACAAAAAAACTTGATAAATTTTATTATATAATAATATTTGACTGACCTAATGTTAAATATACCAATTTTACCTAAGACAATTCAATTAATTATTAATTCATTTGAGGCTAGGTTTCAGTGAGCCGGCCGAGTGTAATTACTTACTCTCATCTTCCTCGCGCAGGTTTCGAGATATACTGGATGGTTTTTGGTGCCTCCGAACGCGTGTCTTACTCGCCTTATGCATTTTTAATCATTGATAGAATATTATAAACGAGTAGTAATTATAGAAATTTCACTGAACTATCAGGAAATATCAAAAAGCACTAGTTCTGCGAGCGCATAGAGATGGCGTTTCAGTCGGAAATCGGTCGGGCCCAGGTATGGGCCACAGAGTTCTACCGATCAGGGCCAGATCGGGAAATCCGATTAGGACCAGATCGGTATTACGTTTGAAATCCGGCGATTCCTGCACGAGATCTATTCGATTTATCTAATACATATATGTTCTAAGTGTTTGCCCTAATAATTAATCATTTATTTCATTAAAAATATTTTGTAAGCAAAAATATTTTCAAGTTGAACAACCTTTTTCACCCTATTACATTTTTAACTATAAAAAGCCTTTTCATGGACTACCCTAATACTCACAAACCTCTCCCATAAAATGAAGCCGTTATCGTTTAATGTTGGAATCGTGTGTTGCGGATTCATCTAAAATGGTAATCCAAATAGATAAGACACAATATAAACCATGCCCGGAATATATCCAACAATTTTATAGATGCAAGTTTCAAATTAAGTATATAAGTACCTTTTTTAAGATTTCAATCTTGTAAATGAAAGAAAGTAAATTTTTTATAAAATCTGTAAATATTATTTCTTAAATCGAAAACTGTGATTTAAACTTCTGAGGAATTACAGCCATAAATTTTAATTAAAATTTTTTCGATTTGTTTTTAAAGAAGGTTCTCAAAGCACCTACAGCCTTGGCGATTACATTCTCATTATGAAACTCGCGCTCGATAATTTTTGAACAATTCATGAGAATAGTTTCGATATAAATCTATTTTTTTCTATTAGAAACTTAGATTGATATTTCTTAACCTATTAAACAATTTTTCATTCCTTTTTTTTTTGAAAATTTTGAAAACTATATCACTTTTTAAGTTTTTATCAAATTTAGAAATTTCGTCAAAATAATTTGCAAGTATTTCTTTATTGTACTAGAAAATTTTGAAAAAATTTCGAAAACTCACAACAAAATTTTATTCAAATTTTGAAAAAGCTCCAACTTTAAATTTTTGTCTAATCGAAACATTTAAGTAAGATAGTTTCAAAATATATTTTATATCTAGTGAAGAATTTAAATGAAATTTGCTATTCCATCAGATAAATATATATTTATTTATTCATCAAACATTTTCAAAATTTTCAAAAGTATATAACTTTTCTATTTTTCACGGATATTACAAATTTTATTTGGATAATTTGGATATCATCTATCATAAACTTAATTTTTGTATTTTTGTTATTGTTAAGAAATGTTATGGGTGTAATTTTCAAATATATTTAATATTTATGAAAAATGCGTTTAAAATTTATTTTATTATTTGTGAGCAACGCAGTTTCATCTAATTTTCAATTATGAAAGTTAATCATATAACTTTTTTAATTTTCATCAAAATTAAAAATAGCATTTGGATAATTTTCGAGTATTTTTCTAATGTATCAGAGACATTGCCAAAAATTTCTACAATTTTAAAAAAGCTCTAATTATTTAAATTGTAGGCTAATCCAAAAATTCGGCGAGAATAGTTTTAAAATAAATTTGGTATCAAGTGAAAATTTTGAATTAAATTTTTCGATCGATAAAAAATTTTTTAATTCTTGAAAGTATATAACTTTTCTAGTTTTCATCAAAATTGAAAATTTAATTTAGATAATTTGAAGGTTTCTACCTATCCATAAGAAACTTTGACAAAAATTTCTAAAATTTTAAGACAAAAAAATCTGAAAATTTTGAAAATGCTCTCAGTTTTTTAATTTTGGTTAGACATGTCTGATTAACATAGAGAGACGCCAACAACATTTCATGATTCTTGGATTCTGTGCGTGTCAGAACGAAAACCCGTTAAAAACCGGAAATCGAAAATTTGGACGATTTCATTACACTCTCATGAATGAGAATGTAAAAATATCTTTAGTCTCTGCAAATTATTATTAGCATTTTTTTACAGGAAATCTTCTATTTACCTAAATAATTATATTTTTACAATTCATGTCGTAGAGTAAAAAATAAAGAACAATGTCATTGGATATTTTGACAGCTCAAATTTTTTTATAAGTCAAATTCTAAAACAATAAATATCGTTATAATAAAGTCTAAAAAAATTATTGAGACTTGAATCAATTGTGATGAACATTGAGAAACAACGGACGGGTTTTCACTAAAACTACTGATGAGGATGAGCGAAAATAAGTTAAAATCAAATGTGATAATTTTTTTCACTGAATGGATGAAATTTTTTTCTAATCATTTCATAAATT
This sequence comes from Belonocnema kinseyi, assembly GCF_010883055.1. Taxonomy (NCBI): domain Eukaryota; kingdom Metazoa; phylum Arthropoda; class Insecta; order Hymenoptera; family Cynipidae; genus Belonocnema; species Belonocnema kinseyi. The sequence goes on from NC_046660.1 coordinate 29,774,545, forward strand.
TTATTAATATTCAGAATTTTATTGTGTTAGTTCACTGGAATCTTTCGATTTTTTTTTAAATAGACTCAGTAAAACTTCCTTGATACGTGTTTTTTCTGTAGCTAATATTTTAATATTGTTGAAATCAAATTGGAAGTAAGGTCTAAAATTCCAAGAATTTTGAAATAAACCTGTGTCAAATTTTCAACTTTAGAATCTCCTTTGTGTTCAGCAATTTTTTTTTTTTAATCTTTCTGTAATCTGTACTCTGTAGGCACGATAACTTTCGAAAAATTGATCAGATTGGATTCTGTTTTGGCACACTTTTTTAAGGTCTGAAAGCAGATAACAACTTCGTAAACCAGCTTTTTTGGATCAAAATTCAAAAAGTGAGCGCATTTTCAAAATGTTTGAAACCACATTTTTTTAAGATTTCAAAATTCTATTTACGGTATTCATAGTACTTCGAAACTCAAACAATTTATCGTAATGACTGTTTTCTATTAAAATAAAATTACTAGAGTTAGAGCACTTTAAAAATTCAAAAAAAAACTAAAAATGAATATTCTAAACAAAACAGCGCATGATACGAATAAGCAAGATACGAAAAAAATGAATAAGCTAAAATTGCACGCCGTGGAAAGATCTACAAATTTGTGATGTATCACTTTTCGACAGGACGCGTAGTTTTTGTTTTTAGTCGTAAAAAATAACAATAAAAATAAAAAAAATTAATTTTTTGTTGAAAAAACAACACAAGGTACGAACTAAAATTAACAGCCAAAAGTTGTTTGCTTAAAAAGATTTATAAATTTATTATTAATAATTTTTAGATAGGACGAGTAGATAAAAAAAATGTATATCAATCTGCGAAATTATTAAACATGATTGGTCTCCTTAATTTTACTAATTGTAAAAATATAATTATTCAGCTTTAAACATTTTGAAAAAGGTGCTCATAATACCGAAGAGTAAAAGATTGAAAAAGGTATTTTTAGTAAAATAAATTTTTAATTAAAAAAAATGATTTAAGATTCATCAATATTGTTGGTCTTAGAAAGGATGGATTTCATTTCAAACAATTATGCAGAAAAACATTTTCAATAATAATAAACAAGGGTTTGAGTTTAAAAGAAACTACTATTATCGTAATTAAGTGATAAGCTATAAATTCCCGATGAGTCTATTTGTGAAAATAATTTGTTCCGTTTGTTTAAGAAACATAAAAGACACAACCTGACAAATAAGAAAGAAACCAAAAATCCTGAAATTGATCATCTCTCTTAAAATAAAATTCAAAAATAAAAATAAATAAATTTAAAAAAAAAACAGTATAGAAAGGTATCTTCCACTAATCATAAACACGGGTTCTTGTATTTTTAAAAAACTATTATAAAAATGAATAGGGTCTAATTTCCCGATAAAAGTTTAAAAAACATAAGAAAGTCAATATAACAAACAAATTTTACGGCAAAAAGTCTTGAGATATTATTCAAAAGTGGCACTACACAATTTTAAATAATAAGGGTAGATAATAACAATAATAATAAAAATAATACCTTTAGATATTCTGGTTTCATGTTTTCACCCCTTAATACATCAATACTTTTAAGATTCAATCGAACACCGATAGCTCTAGCAAGCATCATTACAGCTCGACAAGGTGCACTTGCAGGCAGGTAATAGAAGTCAATCATTTTTTTTCACTCTGCAAAACAAATTAAAATAATTATCAAAATTTGTTAATCGAATAAAAACGATGATAGAATAATTCACTCAATACTATTTATTTAAATAGAGAAAATATTTGTATGTTTAAAGATATTTAATGACTTATTTTACTTATTTACTTATTTTTCTTGAATCGAAGAGAGCTTGCGATAGTGACCGTTGCCGGCTTTTAGGTAAAGTTCAAATAATGAAATTCTATGTGACGTTGCCATGACCACGAGTGCAAACACTGACTTGAGGAAGTAAAAATGATTAGCTTCTACATATATTTTCGATACTGAAAGACTCTATCGACCTGATTTTATGAGTCTCCAATACGAAATACTTGGAAAATGAAAATAAACCAAGAATTCAGTGATCAAATTTAAACAAGATATTTGTAAATATTTCTATTTAAATGTAAAAATGAAATACGTTAAAGTTAAAAGTTAAAGAAATAATATAAAAAGAAGGCAACCATCAAATTCCTTTCCTTCTGATCTTCAGCCATTGATAGAATATTTTTTGTTTTGTTCTAAATTAAAAAGAAAACGTGAAAATAAAACAATAAGAAAAAGAAGAATGAATAGGGTTGGTGCTTAACTTTTGTTATTTTCCTTTCTTTTTATTTTTTAATGTTTTTTTTTAAATTTAAATGAACACATTTAGAAGAGTTCTGTGTACATTTCATTGTTGAATTCTTCTTTTTTTTACTATCCAAAAATTTTGCAGTAAAATTTAAATGTTAAAGACGAATTTAAATTTTAGACGTTGAAAATTGAATTTAGATGTTGGATGTCAAAGAAGAATAGAAGTTAAAAATTTAGGACATTAAAGGATAATTTACATTTGAATCTTGAACGTGGAAGAATGTAGCTTTTGATTTATTCTTAATTTAATTTATGAATTTAATCCTCGTGTGAGAAGAAGATAAACAAGATGAAGAACAACGAGAACAAAGGAGCTAAAAAGAAAGGAAATAATGCTAAAGGAAACGTAAAAAAGAAAAAGAAGATTTAAGGAAAATATATCAAACAATAAAAAAGGGACCCTTGTTTTTCTTTAATATTTTTACATTCGAAAAAAATTAGGGCCTTCTTAATTTATGATCCACTTACGAGTGTGTATCTTCAGGTCGTTTTTTTGGGCGATTTTAATTTGATCGCTTTTCACATTATCCACCTTCAACTTTTCTACATTATACTAAACACTTTTATATTAATTTTTTTTTATTTTACAAGAATTTTGTAGGTTTTAAATATTTCACCTTAAAGAAGAATTTTTATTTTAAGAGAAGAGGCAGGTTCAAGGAAGTGGAGTTGAATGCGAACTAATTGGAAAGGGAAGAAGAAGGAAACAAAGGATAATGAAAAGGAGATGGAGACATAAAAAAGAAGGCGGTAAACGAAAACGGAGAAGTAGAATTAGGAGATAAAAGGAGGAGAAGCTGAAACCGAAAGAGAAATGAAAGAATGGAAGAAGACTAGAACAACAAAAAAGAAAGTACTTTTTGAGGTTGCCATTGGGAGAAGAATGAAAATTTTGATTTATTCTGAATTTAATTATGAATTTAATCTCGATATAAAGAGAAAGAGTTGAATGTTGATGATTAATTTTGTAATTCTTCAATAGTTCAAATATTTTAATTATTTAAAAAATTTATTTGTAATTTGAAAAATTAAATAAAATTTTATAAATATTATTTTTCATTTCAAAGAAATCTGGAGTTAAATGACTATTAATTCAAAAATTAAATAATTTTTATTTTTAATAATATGATAACTAAAATAATAATTCAAGTTCAATTTGACTGCTTTTGTAAAAGTGTAAATACTTGTTGAATTTTTTTTAAAATAAAGATTTAAGTTATTGTTTAAAAATTATTTTTTCCTGATAATTCATATTTTCTAGCTGAAAATTTAATTTTTGTTTAGAAAATGCATTTGTTGGCTCTCAGAGTCAAGAACTTAGGTCACTTTTGTTTCTTTCATGACTCAAAACATCTTTATTTGTTGAAAATACGTTTTGTTTTTGTTTTAAAATTTATTATTTTTAGATGATATTTCAACTTTGAAATATCAAAAATTAAAAAGTTTTGTTGCAAATCCATTCTCTGTGGCAGAAAGGCATTTTTTGTTTTAAATAAATGAATAGAATTTTTGATTTGTATTTAAAATATTGTGTCATTTATTTTATTACAAATCCTATGTTTAAAATATTACAAGATTAAAAATTTGGAATTTTAATGTTTAGGAAAAGTGACAATTTGGCCATGGAAATATCAGGGAATTTAAGAAATATATTTATGGCCCCTTATGTAATTAAAATTTTTTAAGGAATCTATTATCTTCAGAGAATAACAGAAATTCTTAACGTCTTTTTCAGACTAGATGGAACTATGAATTGACATTTTTTAAATTAAATGCTTTGTGAAAAATATCTTCTCCTTTCGCTCCGCTGGGAATCGAACCAAAAAACATTTGATTGCCGGTTGTGTGCTTTCCTATTAAGCTACTAAAGAGATCATGAAGAAAATAATTTATCAGAAATTCACGCACTTTTTCGGCAGGTTATACATGTCAGATTTTTCAAGGAATCTGTATTATCGTCATAAAAAAGAATTCATTAATATCTTTACACACTAGATGGAGCTATGAATTAAATTTTTTTCAATTAGATATTTTTTGAAAAAATTTTTTCTTTCGTTCTGCTGATAATCGAACCACAGAGCTTTCGATTGCTGATAATGTGCTTTCCCGTTAAGCTACTGCAGATCGGAAGAGAAGAATAATTTTTTCAGAAATACACGCTTTATTTGACCAGTTGTTAGAAGTCAAATTTCTAAGGAATCTGTATTGTCATCAGAAAATAACAGAATTGATGAATATCTTCACAGATTAGATGGAGCTATGAATTACAATTCTTTAAATTAAATATTTTTCGAACAAATAATTTCTCCTTCCGTTCCGACGGGGATTGAACCACAACACTTTGGATTGCCGGTTAGGCGCTTTCCCGTTACGCTACTAAATTTCTAAGGAATCTGTATTGTCATTAGGAAATAACAAAAATTTCTAACGTCTTTTTAGACTAGATAGATCTATGAATCAAGCATTTTTTAACCTAATTTTTTTCTAAAAAAATATATTTCTTCTTCGATCCGCTATAAACTCTCTAGTAACTTAAGGGGAAAACATCCGACTGGCAATAGAAAGTTCTGTTATATAATTCCCAGCGGAGTGAAAGGAGAAGAACTTTTGTAAGAAAATATTGAATTTAAAAAATTTTAATCCATTGCTCAACCTATTTCGAAAACAGCGGTAAGAATTTTTGTTATTCTCTTAAGATTATACACATTCTTTAAAATTTTTTTCTTTAAACACCTACTATCGGCGAGAAAACTATAGGCATCTGCTTTTGAAGTTTCACAACTCGGTCAAAAAAAATACTAGCGCAACAAAAAAACAGTCATATGAAAGCTGAAAGTGTTCTACGTAAATGAGCTCCAAGACGTTTATGTAAAAAAATTTTTGTGCTTTGCAGACTGAAAAATGTAAAAAAAGTAAGGATTTTTGGGCACATTTAAGAACAGTCATGTTTAGAGCGTTATTTCTTATAAAAGGGTCGATGGGAAAAAATTTGAAAAAATTCATGATTATGAGGAAAACTGTTGTGAACAAATTACAGTTGAGAAATTTAAGAAATAATAAAAATTGTTGCTTAAAATTACAAAAATGTACAACCATATTATCTTCAGCTCTAAAACAGATATTAAAGTGATTCAAACTGCAAACTGTAAGGGATAAGCTTTGTAATTATTCCGATATCTCGGAAGGATACGATAGTCCTATTTTTTGCGAAAATCGCGATAAATTTAGAAAATTTTTGTTGTTGGACAACAAGTGTCTGAAAGCAGTCGGGGTCCTTTTTTTTATGCTGACCGCTCGTGCCTTCCTTGGACCTTTGGTTCTGAACCCTTGGCTGGATATCTGGCACGTCCCCCGGCCAGTACCGTATTTCTTTCATTCATGGCTTAAAAAGGTTTAAAGCACGATTATAATATAACTGTACAATTATTTATTTTTGATTATTATTAATTAATTATTAACTATTTATTATTATAAATTATTAATTATTAATGTATGATTCATTGTTTTATTGTATTATTCATTCATAAGATGAACTTCCAAAATACACTAAAAGAAGGCATAAAAATCGATTTTTATGATGATTTTCTTTAATCTTTTGCAAAAAATGTACGGTAGAGTACGAATTGGATATTATAAAAGTGTACCGATTCTAATAAAACTCAATAATTTCAAAGAAAGAAGGAAGGGCATGTTTGATAGAAGAATGCAATTAACCTTCGTTAAAAACGTTTGTTGGCCTTGAAAAGGGCCGGTTGTTATTATTTATTGCAGATTGGAATTAAGCACATCCTCGGCCTATGCGACGAGCCAACTGGACTTCTGCGGGCGTAATGGTGACACTTGTCGTGAAAAGTGCACAAGTGTGTAGAAGAAATCAATGAAAGAAAAGACAATTTCCACCAAAAATGACATAATTACATTATTAGTTATGATAATGCAGTATCTCCCTGCTCCTCTTCATATTGGTAATGCCGATAATAGGCGTGCTCAAACCTAAAGAGTAAGAAGTTCTCATAAAAAGAGTTAAATACATTGTTCTTCACCTTACATGCATCTACTGAAATTCTGCAGCGTATTCCTGAATGTCTTCATCTGAAGAATCTTCCCCATTAATATTGATAATGAGCGGTTCCACTTCTCAATCCAAGAGATCATCAGTTACTGTGTATTTCTTTGCTAAATCTTCCACGTGCCTTACAAAATTTTCCCATATTGTTGGTGGCACCGAGTTCATCACTGTCTCGCAAATCCTCTGTACGTCGTTAATTTTGAAGGTGGCATTTTGAGCAGCTACTTTTTGCTTCACATATGTCCACACGCACTCTATCGCGTTGAATTTGCAATGAGCTACTGGCAACCAAAGAAGTTTAACCTCATCACCTCTTATTTCCTTTGCAATTTGGTCCAGTAAATAACTCTTTTCGAATTTGTAGGGCACACAAAGTTGCAGAAGATTCACTTTGTTTAAATCTTCATACGAATCCGCCCCAGTTGGAAGTGGTATATTCCTCTGTGTCATCCACTGAATTATATTTTCCTTTCGCCAGCTGAAGGTAGGATTCCGTCTTTCAGGATCCAACATCGTATGGTAAGGAGCTTGGTCAATCACAATAATTGATTTCGGTGGTAACTTGCGGAGCACCTCTCGAAACCATTCTTCGAAATGAGAAGCATTCATTTCATCGTGGTAATCAGCAGAACCTTTTTTTTCAATGAAACATTTTAAACTGCCATCCACGAATCCATCTTTGCTCCCAATATAAAGGATAATCGCCCCTTTGCCAGAGCCTGAAGGAACCACAAAACCCCCCTCTTTATCCATCTACTTCTTGGACACCACAGCGATATACGTCGAAATTGTCCCTGTGATTTCCACCAACTTTTTCAAGCCAACTGTATTTCAAGTGATGATTAGCTCCACACCACGTTTCATCCGTATAATAAATGCAGTACCCGCTTCGCCGATAATGATGAATTAATCTTAAAAATTCCGCTCTTTTCCCTGCTATTGAAGATTTCTCCATCAGAACTAAACGATTTTGTAATTTTTTGAATGTGAAATTCATGTTTTTCAGCATTTTTCGCAAGGTAAAATCACTAATTTTTGGGAAATCTTCAACATTTTCCTGCACGGTACGCAAAATTTTATTAACAGTTGGATACTCCTTGCTGAGATACATATTGAAAATGGTTCGACGCACTGCTCCTTGTATATTTTCGTCAAATTTAATAGGCTTTCTTCCAGTTCTGTAAATCTGAGAACATTGCAATTCACCTCCATTCGCCACATACTCGGCAGTAATACGACATACACTTCTTACACCAATATTCAAACACTTTGCTGTCCTTTCTACAACCATATTATTGTCTTCACACACTACAGCATCCTTCTCAGCTTGGAAATAATTTCGTGCACTAATGTTAATTTCCTTTGTTGCTTTGGAAAAGGTGCATCTTATTTCGCATTCCTCACTACTGGAAGAACTCTCAGAAAGTGTGTTTCGCCTTCTCCCTTTTGTCGCACTTGTGTTTAAACAATTCATGGAAGCGGAACTGCCTAAGACTGCATTTAACCCGTTTGAAGAATTACTGCGATCGCTCATATCGCAATTAGAGCTTTCATTACTGGCAAAATACACACTCTCAGAATTAAAAAAAGGGCTGTGGTCACTGCTCTCTGCACAATTCGTTTCCAGCTGCAAGAAATCGGTAATATCTTCTGTAGCACCTTCATCCTCCTGCAGTTCAACTGCTCGGAAATGGCCATTGTCAGTTTCACCAGTAAATAATAAATGAATATTTTGTCCAGGAGAATCTGTTCTCAAGGGAATAACAAACTGTTCACCGCTTAGTTCTACTTTTACAAGAATAATATTAACATTATATTTGTAGGATGATGCAATACATTCTACTTCCCTAACAAAGTTACCACCACGACTCATATAATCCGAATAATGTCTGCGATTTCTTATATCAAAAACATTTTCAACAAGTTCTTTATACTTGACGTTAGACACACTATGCCAATCACTATTCCAGTTTTCCGTCACAAAATCCACTATTTCACATCGAACGTTTTCATTACTGGATTTATTCAACTTGTACGTCAAACATTTAAACAAACAATCGCCTTCACCACCACAGTCAACAATCGCGTAATTTCTTCCATCAAGTGTAAGCATTTTCATTTTCCTTAATAAACTCTTTAGCGACAAACGATTTTTAATGAAAGCACCTTCTAAGCAACTGCACTTTTTGAAATTCACTTCCTTACTAACTCACTTTAGAAGGCAGGACCTCCTTGCAATGGTGAAATTTATCATTTATAACTTTATGATGAACATTGAAAGCAGTCCTTCAATATCCCTGAGAAGTCTTGGATCACGAAACGGTCCTTTCAGAGTTAAAGCACTAATCCAATATGACAATCTAATGCTCACCGGGGGCTAGAGGCTCTCAACGTTTACTGTACATTTGTGGATTGTACATCTTTATAATACTGCCCGTAGTTAAGTTATTACACAAATCATAAATTATATTTTCCAGCAATATTTTACAGTGATTCTATAAGAAAAATATAAATCAAATGTCCAATACTCAGAACGAAAGTTGGAATAGTCAATATATTAAATGGTCGAATCATTTCCAAATGTAGCAGATTCCATGCTTGAAGTCGCAGAATTTATCCTCACGAAACTTGTTGGAATTGATTGAAATTTTTCTGAATTCCATAAAACATTTTACGGAATTGAGCGTATTTGAATTTTGTGCTTTCTTAAAAAAAGAACACAATTTCTTCACTTATTCAGATGTTTTCCACGAAATTACAGTTAAATTAAAACAGAAAAGACGAATTTTCAACCAAACACTGGAATTTTCAATCAAATACCTGAAACTTCTTTCGAGAGTAGAATTTTCAAAGATGTTTTAATCTGAGTGGAATTATTCCCAAAATTTTTAGAAATGTTTTGATTTTTTTTTAAATATTGTCGTTTCCTTGAAACTTTTTGAAATTATTTCAAATTTTTCATTATTTTAAAATATTTTTCAAAGTTCTGAACTTTCTAAATATATTCTAAAACTATTTAAATTTCTTCTACAGTTTTTAGACATTTTACATTAACTTCCAAAGGTTGAAAATAGTTCTTATTTTTTCATGTTAAGGTTCCTGACCAAGTAGAACTAATTAGTCATTTTTAATGTTAATTTTTTTGTCGATTTTTTTTCGTTAATGATTGAACGATTTGGAAACAAATTCATCTATTTTCATACAGTATTTGGAAATTCAGAATTTTGTTGAAAATTCGTCATTCTTGGTAGAAAAATATACTTCCTACTTGAAATTTCCTCTTTTTTTCGAGGATTCCATTATTTTTTGTAATTTCCTTTTTCTGCAAAAAAATTTATTTATTTAAGAGAAAATTGGATTATACCATTTATTCTAGAGAATTAATTTTTGAAAGTAAAAATTGATCTTTTTCAGTAGAAAATTCAACCTTTTGTTTGAGAAAGCCCACATTTCGATAAAAATTCAGGTTCTTAGCAGGTAATTTAGTCTTCTTGGTTCAAAATTTGTCTTTGTGATTAGGAAGCAAAAACTATAAAGATGCAATTCCTTTTTTTTGTTAAAAATTAAATTCTTTAACTGAAACTAAAAAAATCCTACTTTTGGTGAAACATTGAAAGTTCGAATTGAAAATTGATATTTTTGTGTTGAAAATTCAATTATTTGTTTCCAACATCGTCTTTTTTGTATAAAATTAATGTTTTTGGTTGAAAATGTATCCGTTTGTTTCAAAGTTTAACTGTGTATTATCAAATAAATATATTTGGATAAATTTCAACTAATTTGTTAAAAATTTAATTGTTTGTTGTTAAATATTAATTTTTTAACTAAAAAGGTATAATCCTATTTCTGGTTCTATATATTTATATTTTTAATTAAAAATTTATCTTCTCTAGTTCAAAATTCCACTATTTGTTTGAAATTTGATGTTTTTTATTTTATAAAAGCTATTTTATAAAAAATTTACATATAAAATTGTAGGATGAAAAATTATTTTTATAATTGATAAAGTTAATGTCTTTAAGGAAAATCTTAATCATATCATTGTTGGTTGAAAACTAATAGTTTTTTGTAGATAATTAATTTTATGGGTAAAAATGAATATATTTTTTGTATTTTTAACATAGATGTCCAAATTCGATTTTTTGTTGTCTTCTATAGGCAAAAAACGTCTTGCATAAGTAACTATAAAAAAAAGTTTATCGCTAACGATTCTAATAAATAATGTATAGAACCTGCTTGATTTTAAGTGAATTCTATCTTATTATAAATACTTTTTATAATATTGTTCCTGGATTGAAAATTAATTTAGTTGAAAAAAATTTAAATGTTTATAAGGTCCCTTGAAATTTATGGTAATAATTTTCATACAGAATATTTAAAAAATAACAAAAAGGAGTGAAATAGTAAAAAATTTAATATAATTACATATACGTCACGGAAAAAATAATTTGTAAACAACTTTTGCGATCGAAAATTTTTTCATTAAATAAAAAATTGATGACAAAATTTTTTCGACTACATTGGTATTGTTTTCTCATCAAATTTACTTCTTTGAAATAAAATGTTTCAAGATTACTGCGAGATTTATCAATAGTTATTGATAAAATTAAACGAAATTTAAATTTAAAAAAAAGGCATTTTCATTTTTTGTTACTTCAAAACTAAGATATTAATAAAAAATTAATGCTTCCAATTGTAAAACTGCGTACCAACAAGATATTGTATACTTTTCACAGATTTAATAAAACACCCTGATAAAGTGATTTGGGATTAAAAATTCATTTTCTTTTAAAACTTCTACTATTTGGTGTCAATTTCATTTGTTTTGGTTGCAATTTGAAATAATCTGTAGAAAATTTCGGTTTTTTGATTGAATATGAACTTTTCTAAACTAAAAACTGCGTTATTCTATTTTTGTTTAAAATTTGACATTTTTTATTGAACCTGGATTTTTTTATTTAAAAATGGAATTATTTGTTTGAAAATTTATGTATTTTTTGAAAATTGGTGTTTTATCTTCGAAATATAAAACTTCTTCCTTGAAAATTCATATTTTTGATTGAGAATTTAACTATTTTGTTAAAAGTTCCTTTATAGTTAGTCAGAAATTATTGTATGTAAGCTAAAATTGGATTATACCATTTTTGGTAGAGAATTGATATTTGAAGTTAAAAATTGATCTTTTCTAGTTGAAAATTCAACTATTTGTTTGAAAATGCACATATTGCGATGAAAATTTGTTATTTTAATAGGAAATTAGTCTTCTTGTTTGGAAATTCATCTTTTTATAAAGAACAAAACTATTAAGTTGCAAATTCCATTTTTTGTTAAGAATTAAATTCTCTAACTTAAAATGTAACTATCCCACTTTTGGTGGAAACCTCAAATTTGGAATTAAAAATGGATATTTTTGGGTTCTTGTTTGAAAATACATGTGTGTGTTTGAAAGTTCAATTATGTATCATCAAATGCATCTATTTTAGTAAAATTTCAATTAATTTTTGAAATTTAATTGTTTGTTGTTCTTTTTAATTAATTTTAATGAATTCTTTTAACTAAAAAGGAATTATCCTATTTCTGGTTTCAGATATGTATATTTTAAATTAAATATATGTTTTTTCATTTAAAAATTCGTCTTTTTGGTAGAAAATTATTTTTCTTTGTTAAAATCTTATCTTGTTTATTGAGAATTCAACTATTTTCTTGATATGTTTTTATTTGTTAAAAATTAATGCATTTAAGGGAAATTTTAATTATATTATTGTTGGTTGAAAACTAATAGTTTTTTGTAGATAATTAATGTTATGGGTAAAAAATTAATCTGTTTTTTATTATTCTTAACATAGATGACCAAATTCAATTTTTTTGGTCTCAAAACGGAAAAAAACGTCCTGCACAATTTACTATAAAACAATGTTAATCGTTGAAAGATTCTGCTATATAATGTGTAGAACCTGCCTGATTTTCAGTGAATTCTATCTTATTTTAAATACTTTTTATGTTATTGTAGTTGGATTGAAAATTAATTTAATTGAAAATTATATTATTTGTTAAAAAAGATTTTTTAAAATAGAAAATTAATCTTTTGATTGAGAATAATTTTTTTGTTTAAACTTTTAATATTTGGTGTCAAATTCGCCTGTTTTGGTAAAAATTTTTTTTGAATATTAACTTCTGTATAATAAAAACTGAATTATTCTATTTTTTATCCTAATCCTCCTTAAAATAGTTTCTGTTTTTTCAGAAAAAATTTTATAAATTTGAATAAAATTTTTGTGAAATTTGTATGGAAAATTTAAATAATTTTCAATGTATTTCAAACACCGAGTATTTTTTTCGTATTACGAAAAATGAGTAAGAGCTTAACTTTCGTAAGGTTTTTGTAGTACATTTTCGTAACTTTTCATAGCAAAAAAAAATTATTTTATAGATTTGTGTAGATATACGAATAATTTACATTAAATTGGCTTTTTTATTCTCAAATTAATTCCTAACCTCAAAATCTCAAAAAGTTGTAATTGCATTTTACCCCAGCAATGGACTTTTTATTGAGCATATGGAAGAGCAACATTTAGAGAATATTTTTTGAAATTTTGGCACAAAAATAGAAAGAAATAATCCAGTGGCAGCAGATTTATAATGACGTCTCTTATTTTCGGTGTTCATCATATCTCATCGTAGAATTATCTGAAACAAATGGGTAAATTTTTTCCATTAATATACATGTTTTTCTTGGGTCCAACGTTGTCCAATTATGAATTTTTTTATTTTTCAAATTTTCTGGTTCTTTAAAGCCAAAATAGGGATTTTTGACGAAAAATTTCGCCATTATTAAAGTGGAAAACACCCTTAATGTCAGAAAAAGAAATTTTAAAAACCGTTGGAACCTGGCAGTTTGTATGTAGAAAGCATATAAAAAGTTTTGAAATGATCGGTCGAGTAGTTTTTTCAGGAGAGTGAACACCGTCTTTGAAATTCTGAATCGAGAAAAATGCATTCAAAGTTTTGAACTGTAAAAAAAGCGAAAAAAAATTTATTTTTTCAACTCACACTGAATCATCGATTCCAGCTCCATAAAGGACATCTCCCGCAGCAATGTTGTTCTTCTCCGCTTCTGTTCTTTTAAGTTTGTTTTTCACGTATTCGTGAGCGCTTGGACTAAGGCTGATTTCCAAATCGTGCAAGAACATCAGATAAGCACCAGCACCTTCATTGAAGGTACTTGCCGATGTACTCGTATTTAGCATTTGCTTATCACATTTTGCAGGATTGGGTCTTTTTTTGGTTCTGCCCAGAAATTTTCTTTGTCTTCTTGTAACTTTCTTCTTACTCGGCATTTTTACTAAACTCTGGAAAAAGTTCTCTTCAGTAAGAAAAAACCACTGCACAATAATAACTCCAAACCTTTCCACTGCTTGTACAAACACGAACTGACGTCAAGTGACTAATCCGTATACCTACTGCGCGCTTGCCGTCGGAGCAATTGACAGCCGTCGCTGTACCGTTCGAGGCGGGGACACAAAAAGGCCGCGTATTGCGACGGTACGGGTGGCAAGGTGGTGGTAAAGGAGAAGTGTTCACTCGTATTATCGACTTTCAATTTTGATTCGATTATTATTCCCATCAGTGATCCAAGAATACTTGCGCATGCTTGAACTGTGTGGCGCTCATTGGCTCTAGTTCGCGTACGTATTTAAAAGTCAAGTACAGACGCGCACCGTAGCTAATGAACGTCACTGAAATCCAAGCAAGCGCAAATCAAGGCAGCTTCGTTGGGATCACTAACTTCAATAAAACACGTGCAACCTTCCATTTCTAACTCACGGTGACTCACGGATGCCTTTGTCGCACGTGTTTAGCTATCAATGAACGAGTAATCGTGACATTTTTTTCAGTATTTTCCAATGCTGTCTAACCCACTGACGCCTCGGGTCACACGCATATAGCAATGAAAACGAGTATTGTGTCAATCAAAATCGACAATATCGTTCAGAGTGTTTATATTAAGGACTGATCACCTATGGACTGTTATCGGGAATAGTCTAGATAAGAAATCCGCAGCCTTATTATCTTTAACTTTCACATACTAGACTTCATACTTGAATTGTTATAATCTGAATATTTCCATATCAGTAGGCTAGTAGTAGTATCATTTTCTTCTGCCTTATTTTATGTTCTTGATATAAACAAGCATAGCTATCCGTTCTGTGATAGCACTGATCCCAATGCAAAGTTGGATGTGCCTGTGGTGAGCACAAAAGTTTTGTAGAAGATTGGAAATCGTAGCACTGGTGCTGAACATAGAGTGTTCTTTAGTCGTTCCAAACTTGCAGTGCAAATGGGTATCCAGTGGAATTTTGTCTCTTCTGGGTGAGCCTTCTTCCGGAATGTTTCTTACTGGATTCAGTGTTTTTTTTGAGATGTTCATGGTGAAAATTTTTTTTTGCATAACACTAGTTGGCGCAAGTTATTTCTGAAGACACTCCGTTCTTCCATGACAGGTTTCAGTCGCTCCTTGTGTAAAGTTGTCCAGCTTACTTCTCACATAGCTAACTGAACCCACTTGTTTTAAAATTTTTCCGTAGGCCTTCATATAAATCCGCATACGTGTAGATTTCTTTGAATTTCGGACATTATAAAATCTAACAACATATCTGGTTGGCTGCACTCTTGCTTAATTCTCAGCACATTGCTATTCTGCGTAGCTATGAAACGAAATTTAACAACTTATTTAAACTCTAGTTTTCTTACTTTTTGGGGGTTTTGGGTCGCCCGTAGGTAGATCTATAGTTTCTTGATCTTTTTAATTTCCGTAGAAATTATCTTCTTCTCAGACTTCCTCATAACAATCCAACTTTTATAGGATATCCTTTTCAGTAATTCCGTACAATGCAAGGATTCAAAAAGTTGATCCAAGCGGGATCATCAAAACGTTAAGTTGCAAAAAATGAAAGTTTATTTTGTACTTCTGTAGGAATTTTCAGAGATGTATCCCTACAACTTTATGCAGAAACGGTTTCTTAATTTTCTGAAACTGTTTAGGAATTTTCAGTTACTGTAACTGGAAATTCGTAGAAGTTAAAACATTTTTGTTGGTTCATTATTTTCATATAAAGAATAAAGTCTATATTTGTCCTAAGAACAAACATAGGAAGAAAATATAACTGAATTTAGGACTAACAACTTCTTATGTACCCAGTGGGCGCAAAGTTTGGCGACGTCTTTACGACATCGCTACGACATCTTTACGACGACTTTACGACATCCCATGTCCATGTCGTTAAGGTGTCTTTACGATAACGCAAAGACACCGAAAAGACATGGAGATAGGATATCGTAAAAATGTCGTAAAAATGTCGTAACGATGTCGTAGAGACGTCGAAAAATTTTGTGCCCGCTGGTTATCTATATTATATGTAAACTCATTCTATTAAATATATATTCAAAGACCATCTTTTATGATGAGAATTTTTTGACATTTTAAATATTGAGTATATTATAGAACATAGTTATTTACATGTAAACTTTGTTCGTATCATGTCTTACTTTAATTTTTATTTTTAAGACTATTATATACTGCAAATTAATATGAAAACTAATGAACCAACAATAATAATCGTATGTAATTTTTTTGTAAAAATTAAATTTTCAAACAGAAAATATTAGTTTTATATATATAAAAAAATTAATTTGTAGAAAAATAGCTAAACCTTCAACCAAATAAATTAATTTTCAACTAAAATACGAATGCTGCCTCGAAAAAATAATTTCTCGAAAAAGTGGTCCAACCAAAATTTTTAACAAAAAAAGTTTTATCCTCAAACAGAGAAAAGATTAACTTTCAAGCAAACAGTAGCATTTTTAACCAAGAAAGATAAAATTTCTAGTAAAACGGATTAATTTTTAAATCAAAAATACAAATTACAAAAAATTAAATTTTTATACGAAAAAGACTTTACATTGACACTTTAACATCAAAATATAAGTTTTCCAGAAGAATAAATCTTCCACGAAAATTATACTTGATTTTTAAACCCCAAAATACGATGTTTTAACAAAACAGTTAAAATTTTAATATAGAGAGCAGCTTTTGGGAAAAAATGGTCGAATTTTTATAAAAAACAAATAGTTGACTTTTTATCCAAAAAAAGACTTCAGATTCACTTTTCGGCATGAAAATATGTGTTTCAAATGCGAAGAAAATGGTCTATGAGAATAGTTGTATTTTCTGCCCAAAAATATGAATTTTTAACAAAACAATTGAATTCTTCACAAAGAAGAAAAAATACTCTAATACAAAATTCTTAAATTTTAAACCAAACCATAATATTTTTATCAAAGAAAAATGCAATTTTTAGTAAAATAGATTATTTTTTGAATATAAAGACAAATTTTCAAAAAATAGTTGAATTTTCAACCAAAAACAATTTTTGTTTGACTTTTTAGCTTTGAAGTATTAGATTTAAAAAATAAGTCAATTTTGTTGAATTTTCAACATCCAAAATTCAATTTTTAACCAAAAAAGATGTCCTTTCAACAAAAATGGACGAATTTTCAAATAAATAATCAAATGTATAACTGAAAAGGTAATATTGTGGGGCAATCTACTGCAAATAATTAAATGTAAACACAAAGCAGATTAATCAGTAACCACAATATTATACTAGGGTTACCGCAAAACTTTATATTTAATTTTCTTTAATTTCCCTCTTACCAATTTTCCATTTCCCTGAACATATTAATATTCAAAGAGAAAAATGATAAACTTGTAACATTTTCAATCTAGAATCTTTTATAAACGAAATCCAATAATTTCAAATTAAAATTGAAATTTTTTTTTTAATATTCTACGTGACAGTTTCCCTAACGCCCAAGAACGAAAAGGCGCTCACCATTTCGCTAGCGTGCGATTGCCAGATGTGCAGTGCGTTTCAACGTTGTATAAAAAAAAATTTTTAAAAGTTTTTGGAATTTCATGTGCAAAAAGTCCTTGTGTTGATAATAAATAAATATTTGCACAAAATCCTAATTTATTTATTTCACAAAAAATGTAATTTTGAATTTCTAAAATAAAATAAATAAATTATTAATAATTATTATTATATTTAATTATTATTTTATATTATATTATTATTAATAATTATTAATTAATTAATAATTAATTAAAATTAATAAAAATTAATATAAATTTAAATTTTTAATTTAAGAAATAAGAAAAACAACATGTTTTGCCTTGAACGCTTATGAAGATTTTTTAATCGATAAATTTAGCGGATGGGAGAAATTGTTATCTCAAGAATCTTTGCCCCACTACCTAATTGTAAAGAATCTATAAAACTAGATACCGTTTACGAACTTCTTGAAAAAGTAGCATTGAGTTTTGAATTGTTATCAACTTTAGCCGTATAAAGGAACAATGAAAATTGTCATTGTTTTTTTCGCCTGCGTGGCTTGGCTTGCTTTTACAAGTAAGTATACCTAACATAATATTAATGATAAGAAATATTAAATATTTTTAAAATACAAAACTTAATAAAAAATTTTTTATTTGAACACTTTTTTTTATCGAACTTTCATGTATGTTGTGCCAGGTTGGCAGAATTTAATCTTCTAACATATGGTAGTGAAAAACTAAGGATTATATATGAAATTATTTCTTATACTAAATTTAACTTTTATACAATAATTTTCATCATAAAATTTACATTACTGCTATTGTATTACACATATTTTTAATCCAAAATTCTTATTCACTGCCACGTAGCAGAAGTAAAACCTTGTAAAATTTATTTTATTTTTTTTTTTGTAAAATGAGAAAATGAAGAATAAACATTAAATTTTTTCTGTTTTGTAATTTTAATTCTACACTTTTACATGGTATGATATTTATAATAAGAATCTTGCATGCTACCCAATTTTATTATTAAGTATAACTTTAAGTATACGTAACAAAATATTAATAATAAGAAATATTACATATTTTAAAAAGACAATATGAAATTTACAATTTAAAATTTGGTACTTGGACACATTTTTGTATCGACATTTCATGTATGTAGTGCCACGTCGGCAGAATCTAATCTTATAACATATGGCAGTGAAAAACAAAGAATTTTATATTAAATTATTTCTTATCTTAAATTTAACTTTTATAAAATAATTTTCATCATAAAATTTATATTATAGCTTTTGTATTACACATTTTTTTAGTCTAACATTTTGATTTACTGCCACGTAGCAGAAGTCAAACCTTGTAAAATTTATTTAATTTAGTTTTTTGTAAAATTTTAAAATGAGGAATAAACATTAATTGTTTTTTTTCATTTTTAATTTTAATTCTGTACATTCTTGAAGAGTATAACATTTATAATCAGAATGTTGTATGTTATCAAATTTTATTATCACAATTTTAATGCAGTGCCACGTTTCCAGATTCAAATCTTGTGATATAAGGGAATGAAAAAATGAAGATTACTATTAAAAATAATATTAAGTATAAATTTGACTTTTATATAATTCTGCTTAATATTTAATTTATTATTATTATTATTATTAAATCAAATTACACATTACACGTTAGATTAATATCAGACATAAATTGGAATTTTTAAGAAACTTTTTTAAATTCCACAATATTTATTTATTCTGGCTTCTGAAATTTTAATTTACAAACAGACATAAATTATAAATAGACGTTGATTAATTTGAAAACAATAATTTTGTAATTTAGCATTGCATGAATTGTTGCAATGTAATTTTTTTCCCTTGCAATATTGCATATAAGTTACACTGATAATAATAACAGAGTTAGTTTTAAAAAAAAATTTAGTCAATTTGATTTTATAATTATAAACGTCACTCTAAAATACTTAATACACAGAATGTGTAATCAAAAATGGATGGTCCGACATTTTTTAAAAAAATTTTAGGAATACCGGCGGGAAATTTGTTCGAATCCACAAAAAAATAAATGCATTTTTTTTGTTTGAAAAATTTTATATATGGAGGTGCCGCAGGCCTCATGAATTTTAACATGTATTTTCCATAAAAAACGTTTTTCTCAATCTCATTCAGAATTATCAATATTAACAGAATCAATTCGATACTCAGCACGTCTGTTCAAAACTAACCATAGAATATGAATAAAATTTCAGTTTTTTAATATCATCTCGGTAATTCTGTTTTACAGGGTCCCAAAAAAACCATAAATGAAAAATGGGCTTTGCGAGATTTTGGCGCTAATCACATTTCTTTCGTGCAATTTTTTCAAATGCAAATTGTTTCTTGTATTTATTATTATTTTTCGAAATTTTCCTATAGAATGGGATGAGAAGGTCAAAGTTAAAACACAAAATTACAAGTTTATTTATTATTTATTATTTATTTATTTATTATTACAAATTTATTGTTTGAGCAATTTGCTATTATTTTTTATAATATTTTCGAGAACAATACGACGAAACTGTAGTTTAAAATAATTTTACTTTTAACATAATTTTAAATTAAAATGAGTTAAATAATTAATTATATTCAATATTAAATAAACAATATAGAGAAAAGTATTTTTTTAAATTTTGTCTTTATCCTGAACAAATTTTGCTGAAGGGGAGGAGGGCTGATATTAAAATACGTTTAATTCTAACATTTTCTTCCACGCTTTGTAATAAAGCCTCTTGTTGTCATTCAAAATAAAACCTTCATAAGCCATTTAGAGACCTAGTACTTTCATCTGTTCCTCATTATTTCATTTTTTTTTAAGTTAATTATTATTTATTTATAACTCAAAAGGCGACTTAGATAATGCATTCGTCTTAGGGAAGATAGTCATAAACAACAGTAAATAATTATTTCGCTATATTTAATTAATTGTTACGTCACTCCTAATGAAAAATAGACAAAAAGTTAAAAATTTCAGTAAAAGAGCGGAACATTTTATCATTAAACAAAGATAATATTATGAACAATGATAACAAATTGTTTAAAACATTGTTCTTCTTAACTTTAATTAATTATTAATTCATTCCAGTTAAAAATGGGACAAAAAGCCAGAAATTTGAGAAAAAACCGTAACTTCTAGCATTATTCTCACAGAATATAACTAAAAATATTGATAAATTGTTTAAACAATTAGTCTTCTGGAATTTAGTTAATTATTTGACTCACTTTAATTACAAATTAAACAAAACGTAAGAATTTTGTTTGAAACTCCAATTTCCTAGGATTATTCTGATAGAAAATAAGTTACAATAATGATGAATTGTTTTAAAAATTATTACTGCTAAAAAGGTTAAACTACTACCCCCCTTTAATGGAAAATTGGACCCAAAATGACATTTTTATTAAACTGTGACTTTGTAACTCTATTCTACAAGACAATTGGTTAAAACAATCATAAATTGTTTAAACAATTTATATAAACATCTTTTTATCAGTACACAGTGCTATTTGATGTATAAGAAACAATTTTAAATAAAAGAAAGCGCCAGCAAATTAGAATTAGCACCAAAATCTCGCAAAACCCATTTTAAAAACTGAAAAAAATTTTGCAAAAATGACCAGATAATGCCTTTTTTTAAAATTTCTTTAAAACACCATAAAAATGTTCAATAAATTATTTTTCTAAAATAATCATTAAGTTACCAAATAGAAAGTTGTCTTCAAAAAAACCATTTTTACGAAAAATGCTTGATCTATGCTTGTTTTTATGAAATTTGTTTACAAAATCATACAATTTATAAAATATTATAAATGTTGCTGAAATTGTCATAAAGTTCCCAACTAAAAGGATTGGCATTTAAAAAAAGCGAATTTTTTGTCGACAAACGCCCGAATAATGCATAAAAAATTTTTCTTTTTAAATTGTAAGCTTGATCAAAAAATTATAAATTTATCGAAGAATATCATAAACTTCCTAATTAAAAAAAAAAAATAAACCGAAGAAAACGAATTTTTCTGTCGAAAAATGGCTAATTAATGCATTCGTTTATAAATTTGTTTATAATATTTATAATAATAATCTTAAGAACAAATTCATTTTTATCATCATATTCTTTTTATTTAAATTTCTTACACTATAAAATAAACGTAAAATTATGGAAAATTAAAAAAATTCTCTTAACAAATAGTTTTGTTATAAAAAAATGTTTTGGTATTTAGCTCATATTGAGATATTTAGAAGTAATCTTACTCTATCAACCATAGGAGATTTCAACAATTTTCTTATTATTAACGCGAACAGAGATCGTCAAATATAATTAATAGCCATTTTTTGTCCTGTTTTTTTTATTTATAAAAAAATTGAAAGCCTCGTAAAAATCAGACTCGACAACTCTCTGAGAAATCTTATAAGTTTTTTTT
>NC_046660.1:29796409-29797631 GCF_010883055.1 Belonocnema kinseyi
TATGCAGTTACTGGGAAATTCGGAAACGTACTTAAAGATAAGTAATTCATAGCAATTCATTATAATCTCACGATAAAAGAAAGAAAACAAAGGAAATTTAAACCTACAAACTAAAAATAACGCCAAGACGACTCTCTCGGTTCCAGTTCTACTTCCCCCCTCTCCCAACCATCCCTTATTAACTGAAGTTTTTGGTGGGACTGACGTTAGAACTACAATCTCCACCATATGATGATTGGATACTTAACTTTGACATGATTTCGACTCAGAAAATAAACTTACTGCATAAAGGTGTTAGTTGGGCATATAATCTAAACAATGCATAATACAAACTACAAAATAGCCTCGGAAAGGACTGGAACTTTTAATGAAAAAAGGCATGCACACGCAAAATCTAAAGGTCATGTTTCAGGCGACGAATGGACACTGGGTGTTTGGAATGCTAGGGGAGTAAATGATCTCAAGGTAAAAGAATTGCGTGAAACTATGGACGTGAAGAAACTAGATATTTTATGCGTGCCCGAAACAAAGAAAAAGGGATGCGAAACTAAAGACATAAAAAACGGTGTGTTGAAAGGCGGATTTAAAATATGGTCAGGAGTAGACTGTGAATCACATGGTAAACAAGGAGTGTCTCATTTTGAATGAAAGAGCAAAGCAGCATCTCGCAGACCATGGCTTCGTGTCTCCCAGACTGCTGTGGGCTAGAATGAAAGTAGGAATCAGAAGACTATTTATTATAGCCTGCTACACGCCGGTTGGTAGTGATCCTAGAGAAGTGAAAGACGCCTTCTGGGACACTTTAAATGATACAATAAACATCTGCGAACATGGGGAAAGAATAATTCTACTAGGAGACATGAACGGATGGGTGGGCATCCAAAATCAGGATACAGAAAGAGTATTATGTCATTTTGGGGATCCAAGAACAAACTATAATGGAGATAAATTAGTTGGTCTATGCTTAGAAAGGGGTCTGTTTATTACAAATACTTGGTTTAGACATAAAATGATCCACATGTACACCTGGTCTAAAGGTAATAGCCGCAGTATAATTGACTTTGTTGTTGCGGATGAAAGACTTAGAGAGTTAGTCAAAGATACAAGGGTCTTGAGGCGCCCTGAATGCAATACTGACCATTACCTTCTGATCTCAAAAATTAACTTAGGTCGGGGTTGGAGAAAAAAGAGACCCAAGAAAGCAAAACAAGCGCGAATCAAA